>NW_027361703.1:33635000-33807500 GCF_039654945.1 Dendrobates tinctorius | reverse complement strand
GATCTTCCCGGAGCTCCTTCCTTGTTGTCCTTGGGTTAGCCTTGACTCTTTGGACAAGCCTGGCCTCGGCACGGGAGGAAACTTTCAAAGGCTGTCCAGGCCGTGGAAGGCTAACAGTAGTTCCATAAGCCTTCCACTTCCGGATGATGCTCCCAACAGTGGAGACAGGTAGGCCCAACTCCTTGGAAAGGGTTTTGTACCCCTTGCCAGCCTTGTGACCCTCCACGATCTTGTCTCTGATGGCCTTGGAATGCTCCTTTGTCTTTCCCATGTTGACCATGTATGAGTGCTGTTCACAAGTTTGGGGAGGGTCTTAAATAGTCAGAAAAGGCTGGAAAAAGAGATAATTAATCCAAACATGTGAAGCTCATTGTTCTTTGTGCCTGAAATACTTCTTAATACTTTAGGGGAACCAAACAGAATTCTGGTGGTTTGAGGGGTTGAATAATAAATGACCCTCTGAATAAACTTTTCACAATTTAAAAAAAAATTAAACAAAGAAATAACATTCTTTTTTGCTGCAGTGCATTTCACACTTCCAGGCTGATCTACAGTCCAAATGTCACAATGCCAAGTTAATTCCGAATGTGTAAACCTGCTAAATCTGCAGGGGGTTGAATACTACTTGTAGGCACTGTATATATATATATATATCCCACATCTATCTATCTATCTATCTATCCCATATCTATCTATCTATCTACCTATCTATCTATCTATCTATCTATCTATCTATCTATCCCATGTCTATCTATCTATCTATCTATCTATCTATCTATCCCATATCTATCTATTATCTATCTATCTATATATCTATTCTCTATCTATCTATATATATATCCCACATCTATCTATCTATCTATCTATCTATCTATCTATCTATCTATCTATCCCATATCTATCTATCTATCTACCTATCTATCTATCTATCCCATATCTATCTATTATCTATCTATCTATATATCTATTCTCTATCTATCTATATATATATCCCACATCTATCTATCTATCTATCTATCTATCTATCCCATATCTATCTATCTATCTATCTATCTACCTATCTATCCCATATCTATCTATCTATCTATCTATGTTTATACAATATATATAGATATACGTATATATACACACATTCCCCAATTTTAGACCACTTTATTGAGAATCCTCAGATTTCTGCTTCTAAGAATAGAACTAGTGAGCCCCAATGTGCAGAAAGCCATATGGCCCCATGTGAGTCCATGTATACTGGTCATAACAAGACACATAAACATTTTCATGTTTTCCAATAAATACATGTAATCATTAGAGCACCGAGAGCTTTGAAATCTGATCACTATTTAGTAAATCAATATTCTCCATGGACGCCAACAGTGTGTTGTAGTACCTTACCTCCATCTCACAACTAATCTATAGGGGCTTTATTATCAAGCAGCACGAATACACACCTAGTGAGAGTAGAGCCAGGTGTCAATACAAAACAAAACCAATCCCAAACAAGGTCTAGAGCGAGCATATCCTGAATCTGGGACACAACCTTCACAATAAGACAATGCCATTCAGCAGCCCACCCATTGCCCCACTATGCACTAATTAGTTCGCAGAGACTCAACCATTTAGGTAATTTTGCAATTGCTTTTTTTAATAGCTCAAAATACGAAATCTTATCATAATAATAGTCGCCATCTAGTGGCCCAAAGTATAATAGCACATTTCAGTGCAGTGCCTAAGGCTAGGTTCACACTGGCATCATTATAGTTGTATTTACCAGGTAGGCACTAACAATAAAAAGATAGATGGATGAAAGAATGAATGAATGAAACTTTAAAGGAATGATTTATATGTTCTTTTATACAACATCCAATAAGGCATTGAAATGACAATGTTTATTCCTGTGCTAATTATTCTAGTAAAGACTACATTTCAATGTCTTTCTGCTTTTAGAAAAGCTTTAATAAAAAAATTCAGTTATAAAAAAATTAATACTACTGCTAAAATCCCTATACCTAGCCTAAAATAAAATCCTTAGTCTAAATGATGTAATTTTATGCATTAGGTTGAAGAAAAACTTGCCACTATAAAGGGCAGGCATATTAGGCCCGAGTCACACTTAACGTATAAAAATACAGTCCATTTTTTACGGACAAAAAACACAGAAATGTTCCCTGAACAGTGATCCATATGTCATCCGTTTTCAATGGGAGGATGCAATTTTCTCGCAACTAAGCATCCATGTGACATCCGTATGGCATCCGTACGGCGAGATTTTCTCGCCGGCTTGCAAAATGGACATATAATGAGTCAATAGCCTCAAATATTCATGAAAACATATATACAATCTATATATAAATATATATACTGTACATTTGTCAGTGATTGAAAACACATGTGACATGCACAAATGTGAACAAGTCAGTAAGACAACGTTCACACCACCCACTAACTGAGACACAACAAGAAAACTGATTTGCAAAAATACTCTGCAGTAAAATATATGACAGTAATCAGCAAGTGCTGGATAACAAATACAGGGTATTTAGTCGATACTTTTTTTGCAAAAAAATGTATACCAAGCTGCTTCACCGCGTCAAGGTAACCCGTATTGAAGCAGTCCCTATCTAATGTATTTAAAACCTGAACATCTGAACAGTGTCATACACCATCCAAGTTCAGCCTGTTACATTGAGGTGTAATCTCTCCTGGGCCTGAGACAATAGTTCTGCGTCCTCAAATCTATAGTGAGATTCAAATTCTCACCAATCCTATAGACACCCTCCACCTTGTCATACACCATCCAATTTCAGCCTGTTACATTGAGGTGTTTTAATCTCTCATGGGCCTGAGACAATAGTTCTGCATCCTCAAATCTATAGTGAGATTCAAAATCTCACCAATCCTATAGACACCCTCCACCTTGTCATACACCATCCAATTTCAGCCTGTTACATTGAGGTGTAATCTCTACTGGGCCTGAGACAATAGTTCAGCATCTTCAAATCTATAGTGAGATTCAAGTTCTCACCAATCCTATAGACACCCTCCACCTTGTCATACACCATCCAATTTCAGCCTGTTACATTGAGGTGTAATCTCTATTGGGCGTCACGGGTCCAGTCTCTGCTTACCTCGCTGCGCTCTCCTCCCGGCGCACTCCTGCTTTTCGGCGCGTCCCCGCGCCCGTCCTCCGGCTCCCTCGGCGTCGGGCACCTGCACACTGCTTGACACCCGGCGTGCAGCCTCCTGGGTAGTGTGATTCGCTGGCCCCGCGCCCAACATGATGGCGCCCACCGCTACATATGCTCAGCGTCTGGACAGGTAAGACACCTGGTTATCAAATGCGGTGACGCTGTCATGTGCGGCGTTCACTGTGTTCTCAGGCCCCTTCTCCTTTGCCTCTGTCTGCGCTGTGCTTTTTGCCTCCGTGTTCCTCGTCCTTGTCCTCTGCCTGCATCGTCTCTGTCATTGCCCTCTGTGCTCTGCGTTCCGTACCTCCCTGCTTCCTTCATCTTCCCTGTCTTGTTCCTGCCGCCTTCTCATCGATCACCGTTACCTTCCTGTTGCTTGCCTTCCCTCTTGCCTTGTAAATCATCGTGCTTCTTCTCTATTGCAGCCTCCAGTCCTTGTCTCCCCTTGCTCTCCGGTCCGGTGCCTTGCTACGTCTCTGTGTGTCCCGGTGTCCTACTATTCGGATACGTCTGTGCCTCCTTACCCGTCTATTGCCCCAGTCGCCCATTTGGTTCCAGCTGTTGCGGTTCTATCCCCTGGGGATCTGTCCCTAACGCTTCCTGTATAGGGGGTGGTCCTCACCTGGGCGCTCGCCCTCGGGTGCTCTGGAGCCGTGACCCAGAGGGTCCACTTCCGGGTAAACCTTTACTTTCCTCTTTTGTATCAGTAACACCGTAACAGCATAACCAGGCCATGGACCCCGCTGGAGCCACGGCTGCCTGTTATGAACGAGTCACCGTAGGAGGCAAAAACAGAAATGCTAGCTAAGTCCAGAAAACCAGAGAAGTTGGCAGCTATCGGATTGCAGACCCCTGAACCTATCAACAACAACTAGCAGTAGCCGTGGGGGGTTTCTACGGTGCCCTAGACCCCTCGATCACAGCCGGAAAACTACATAGCCTAAAGACAGAAAGGGAAATCTAAACTGCCCCAGAGCAGACCCCAAAGCAATAGGCAGCTCCCAACATATAATGATGGTGAAGCAAGAAGAAAAAACACTAACACAGATAGAAAGATAGACTGAGCAAATGATGGGGCCCAAGCTAACTAGATAGGACAGGATAGAAAAGCTGCTGTCTGCAATCCGCCAAAAACCCTATAAAAACAAGAGCCAACAGACTGACAGGGAAAAAGGCCCTGAAGACGCTAGGCTTCAAAAAGACTATGTCAGTACTCAGGTATTTTCTGAAGACAGAGCAAAAAGACACAAAGGAATTCAGCTCACCCCAGCAGGGAATCGCAGAATCCAGAAAAGCAAGGCAAAATAAAACCAAAACACAAATGCAAAAAGCAAGGCAGAAAACTTAGCTTTTTGAGGAGCAGGAATCAGACTGGTCTCCTAGAATCCCTCAGAGAAATCACCAGCGAGGCAGAAGGGCGTCGGCTGCCTTATATCCAGTCAGCAATTCCCGTCACCCAGTCATCCTCTACCAGCTCAAGTGTTTGGTAATCAGCCTCACTACCTTCCTTCACCAGAAGAGGGAGTTCATCAGACTTCAATGTTGAAGGGGAAAATGAACTCATAACAGTACCTCCCCCTTGAGGAGGGGTCACCGAACCCTCATCCACGCCACCAGGGCGATCAGGGTGAGCCCGATGAAAGGCATGCACCAATCTTTTGGCATGAATATCAGAGGCAGAGACCCAGGAATTATCCTCCTGACCATAACCCTTCCACTTAACCAAATACTGGAGTCTCCGTCTAGCCAGACGGGAATCCAGTATCTTCTCTACCTCATATTCCATGTTACCTTCAACCAATACAGGGTCCGGAGGTGCCACCCCAGGAACTACTGGTTCAACAAACCTCTTCAACAAGGACTTATGAAACACATTATGGATTTTAAATGTGACAGGAAGAGCCAACCTTAAAGAGACCGGATTAATGATCTCCAAAATCTTGTAAGGTTCAATAAATCTAGGCTTAAACTTAGGAGAAGCTACCTTCATAGCGATATTTTTTGATGATAACCAAACCATATCACCCACCTTAAACCGGGGACCAATGGTCCTATGTCGGTTGGAAAACCGCTGGGCCTTTTCCTGGGAGAGAGATAACTTATCCACCACTTGGTCCCAGATCTGGTGCATTCTCTCCACCACAGTGTCAACACCTGGACAGTCAGAAGGCTCCACCTGCCTGAAGAAAATCGAGGATGAAACCCAACGTTACAAAAAAAAGGTGACATCAAAGTGGCAGAACTAGCTCTATTATTTAAAGCAAATTCGGCCAAGGGCAAAAATGAAACCCAATCATCCTGATCAGCGGAAATAAAACATCTCAAATACGACTCCAAGGTCTGGTTTGTTCCCTCCGTCTGCCCATTGGTCTGAGGGTGAAAAGCAGAGGAGAAGGACAACTGAATTCCCAGCTTGGAACAGAAAGTCCTCCAAAATCTAGACACAAACTGAACTCCTCTGTCAGATACAATGTTCTCAGGAATCCCGTGCAAGTGAACCACCTGTTGCAAAAACAGGGGCACCAACTCAGAAGAAGATGGCAACTTAGGGAGTGGTACAAGATGAACCATCTTAGAGAACCTATCACAAATCACCCAAATAACAGTCATTCTCTGAGAGACAGGCATATCAGAGATGAAATCCATTGAAATATGGGTCCATGGCCTCCTGGGGACCGGCAAAGGCATCAACAACCCACTAGAGCGAGAACAAGGTTTAGACCGGGAGCAAGTCCCACAGGACTGCACAAAATTCCTGACATCACGAGACAAGGCGGGCCACCAAAAAGACCGACTCATCAGATCTCTAGTACCAAAAATACCTGGATGACAAGCCAATGCAGAGCAATGAACTTCAGACATCACTCTCTTCTTCCACTGGTCAGGAACATACAACTTTGCACTGGGACAACGCTCAGGTTTGTCCTCCTGGAACTCTTCCAGAGCACGTCTCAAATCGGGCGAGATGGCAGAAAGAACTACCCCTTCGCCTAAGATGGTAGCAGGCTTGGTCACCACAGGAGAATCAGCCAAGAAGCTCCAAGAAAGAGCGTCAGCCTTGACATTCTTAGTGCCAGGAAGAAAAGAGACCACAAAATCAAAACGTGTAAAAAACAAGGCCCATCTAGCCTGTCTAGGGTTCAAGCGTTTGGCCGACTCCAGGTAAATCAAATTCTTGTGGTCAGTGAGGACCACGACTTGATGTTTAGCTCCCTCCAACCAATGTCTCCACTCCTCAAATGCCCATTTCATGGCTAACAGTTCCCGATTCCCCACATCATAGTTACGTTCAGATGGGGAGAACTTTCGGGAAAAGAAAGCACAGGGATTCATTTTAGATGTTACAGGATCCTTTTGGGACAAAACAGCTCCTGCACCAATCTCAGAAGCGTCCACCTCTACCTGGAACGGGAGTGAGACATCAGGTTGCCGCAAAACCGGGGCAGAAGTGAATCTTCGCTTCAGCTCCTGAAAGGAAGAAACAGCCTCTGGAGACCAATTCAACACATCAGCACCCTTCTTAGTCAGATCAGTCAATGGCTTGGCAATACTAGAAAATTTTGCTATAAATTTCAGATAAAAATTAGCAAAACCCAAAAACTTCTGAAGGGCCTTCAAAGAAGTGGGCTGAACCCAATCATAAATGGCCTGTACCTTGGCCGGGTCCATTTCAATAGTTGACGGAGACAAAATAAATCCCAAAAATGAAATCCTCTGTACCCCAAAAAGGCATTTCGATCCCTTGACATACAGGGAATTCTCCCTCAAGATCCGGAACACAGTCCGAACATGTTCCACATGAGAATCCCAATCCTTGGAGAAGATCAAAATATCATCCAGGTAGATAATCAAAAATTTATCCGCAAAGTCTCGGAAAATGTTGTTCATGAAGCAGTGGAAGACAGAAGGGGCATTAGTGAGCCCAAAAGGCATCACCAGGTACTCAAAATGTCCCTCTGGAGTATTAAACGCCATCTTCCATTCATGCAAATGCTTAATGTGGATAAGATTATACGCCCCCCTGAGGTCAAGCTTGGTAAACCAGCAAGCACCTTTAACTCTGGAGAATAGATCCGAAATCAGGGGTAACGGATACTGATATTTAATAGTAATTTTGTTGAGGGCACGATAATCAATACAAGGCCTTAATGAACCATCCTTTTTGGCCACGAAAAAAAAACCAGCACCTAATGGTGAAGAGGATGGTCTAATATGACCCTTCTCCAACTCCTCCTTAATATAGGATCGCATAGCCTCGTGCTCGGGTACAGATAAATTGAAGAGCCGACCCTTGGGAAATTTACACCCCGGGCACAGTCATAACTAGAGTTGAGCGACTTTTGGTTTTTTAGGGTCGCGTTTCGTTTCGTGAAACCCGACTTTTCCAAAAGTCGGGTCGAGCAAGATCGTCCGATTATAGGGAAAAGTCGGGGTCGTCCCGAAACACGAAACCCAATGTAAGTCAATGGGGAATAAAAGTCGGCAGTGAGAGGAGGACAGGAAACACACCAACAGTGCCCATTTGAATGCCAAAAGCATCAATTCTTCTTACTTAAGCTTGTCAACCTTAATTAACTTCATAATACAAGTTACGCACTGAAAAATGGGGGTTATTTGGCTACAGACTGTGGGGGGGGAGGGCTGGCTCCAGGTTTTCATGTGCCCTGGGCGAAAGAGCGTCCCTTTAACACATACCACAAATCATCATGCTCCGATACGGCAGAGAAATAGCGGTATAGTACAATGAAAAATACCTCACTTTTTACATCTCATGACGAGGCTCATCTATTTCTCCATACAGAATCATTGGTCCCATATAATGTTTGAAACAGCATATGATGAGCTCCACATAATGCTACAGTATATGTTGGTCCCCATGGATGAAGCTCTACTGTCTTATGGGCCCAAATAATGCTCCAAACATAATGGGCCCCATTTCTAATGCTCTAGTGTATAATGGGCCCTGTAAATGCTGCTCCAGTGTCTGATGTCCACCTTTGGAATGTTCCAGTGTATGTTGGGCCCCATCTATCATTCTCAGACGGTGTTAGGCCCAGTATGGATTGCACGTGATTGCACAAAGGTTAGAAAGGGTACCGTATCCCCAGATAACATGTATGGATAGCGTACACATTCAAAATATATGTCTCAGGAGGCAGGCTCAGACGGTGTTAGGCCCAGTATGGATTGCACGTGATTGCACAAAGGTTAGAAAGGGTACCGTATCCCCGGATAACATGTATGGATAGCGTACACATTCAAAATATATGTCTCAGGAGGCAGGCTCAGACGGTGTTAGGCCCAGTATGGATTGCACGTGATTGCACAAAGGTTAGAAAGGGTACCGTATCCCCAGATAACATGTATGGATAGCGTACACATTCAAAATATATGTCTCAGGAGGCAAGCTCAGACGGTGTTAGGCCCAGTATGGATTGCACGTGATTGCACAAAGGTTAGAAAGGGTACCGTATCCCCAGATAACATGTATGGATAGCGTACACATTCAAAATATATGTCTCAGGAGGCAGGCTCAGACGGTGTTAGGCCCAGTATGGATTGCACGTGATTGCACAAAGGTTAGAAAGGGTACCGTATCCCCGGATAACATGTATGGATAGCGTACACATTCAAAATATATGTCTCAGGAGGCAGGCTCAGACGGTGTTAGGCCCAGTATGGATTGCACGTGATTGCACAAAGGTTAGAAAGGGTACCGTATCCCCAGATAACATGTATGGATAGCGTACACATTCAAAATATATGTCTCAGGAGGCAGGCTCAGACGGTGTTAGGCCCAGTATGGATTGCACGTGATTGCACAAAGGTTAGAAAGGGTACCGTATCCCCAGATAACATGTATGGATAGCGTACATATTCAAAATATATGTCTCAGGAGGCAGGCTCAGACGGTGTTAGGCCCAGTATGGATTGCACGTGATTGCACAAAGGTTAGAAAGGGTACCGTATCCCCGGATAACATGTATGGATAGCGTACACATTCAAAATATATGTCTATACATCAGGAGGCAGGCTCAGACGGTGTCAGGCACAGTATGGATTTGACGGCCCAGATTACACAGCGGAGGAGCAGGGAGAGGTAAAGATTGCAAATGCTGGGGCCCTGCCCAAGCAAGGGGGGCCCACTCGTGGGCGTCGGTACTGGCACTGGGCCCCTCATAGTACAGCGGTGTGTCTGACGGTGGGTGTGCACCACCACCGTCAGAGACACTTGATTGCACTATGAGGGACCCTGTGCCAGTGCCCGCGCCCAAGAGTCGGCCTACCCACCTGTCCAGGGCAACGGCACTCGCACGGTGTAGTGCACTAGGTGGTGACCCCGGCCATGGGGGGGGAGGCAGCACAGTTAGGGAGTTTTAGAAAGTGGCATATGTTGATGTTGGACATTCAGCTGATGCAAAAGGCGAAATAGGTGAAGTACCAGGAAGAGGTGGACCAAAGCAAGCCATTTTTCTGTCACCCTATGTGTCATCAGGGGAAGGTGGGACAAAATCCTTGGAAACCCATGCGTGGTTCATTTTAATGAAGGTTAGATCATCCACATTTTGGGTTGACAGACGGGTCCTTTTTTCTGTCAGGATTGATCCAGCTGCACTGAAGACTCTTTCCGATAGCACACTTGCAGCTGGGCAAGCGAGCTCCTGTAAGGCATATTGGGCCAATTCAGGCCAGGTGTCCAGTTTAGCGGCCCAATAGTCAAAGGGGAATGACCTGTGTGGGAGAACATCGATATGGGAGGAAAAGTAGTTTGTAACCATAGTTGACAACTGCTGTCTCCTGTCACTTTCCATCGATGCAGTATTACCAGTTGTGTGAGCGGTATTTGAAAAATCAGTCCACAACATTGTCATGAAACCCCTGTCTCCAACGCCACTTCTGCTGTGTGCACCACGAACACCTCTGCCAAGCTGCCCCCCGGCCCGTACGGCTCGTGTGAGAACCATCACCGCTGCTGTGTGCTGGGAATGCCTCAAGCAACCGATTTACCAGAGTTGCTTGTTTATTAGCCAATATTAGGTCAAGGTTCTCCTGTGGCATGATGTTTTGTAATTTGCCTTTATAGCGTGGATCCAGGATGCTGGCCAACCAGTAGTCGTCATCGTTCATCATTCTGGCAATGCGGGGGTCCCTTTTTAGGATCCACAAGGCATAATCTGACATGTGGGCCAATGTTCCCGGTGTCAATGATGCACTGCGAGTGCTGGGTGGAGGAGCACTTTCTGGCAAATCCACATCCCTCCAGTCACGCACAAACCCTGTACCAGACCTTGCCACGCCAACATTTTCACTTGCCCCACGAGATGCATCCTCCTCCCCTATGTAATCATCCCCATCATCATCCTCCTCCTCCTCTTCTTCCTCCACCTCGTCCAGGAGAGGTCCCTGAGCAGACAATGGCTGCATGTCATCAAGGATTCCCTCCTCCTCTTCCTCCTCATCAACATTGGCTGCAGACGCCTGCTCCTTAAGGTGCGTCAAAGTTTGCATGAGCAGACGCATAAGTGGGATGCTCATGCTTAGGATGGCGTCGTCTGCGCTTACCAGCCGTGTGCATTCCTCAAAACACTGAAGGACTTTACAAAGGTCTTTCAGCTTCGACCACTGCACACCTGTCAACTCCATGTCTGCTCTCAAAGTGCCTGGCCGTGTATCCTCCCACAAATGCATTATGGCCTGCCTCTGCTGGCACAGCCGCTCCACCATGTGCAGGGTGGAGTTCCACCTTGTTGCAATGTCGATAATGAGGCGGTGGTTGGGAAGGTGGAGCAATCGCTGCAGCTTCTGCATACGAACGGAGTGTACAGGCGACCGGCGGATGTGCGCGCACAGTCTTCGCACCTTCTGGAGCAGGGCTGTTAACTCCGGATAATTTTTGAGGAAGCACTGCACCACCAGGTTCAAGGTGTGAGCCAAGCAAGGTATGTGGCTGAGTTTTGAAAGGGCTATGGCTGCCACAAAATTACGGCCGTTATCACTAACTACCTTGCCTGCCTCAAGATGTACACTGCCCAGCCATGACTCAGTTTGTCGCTTCAAGTACTCGGCCAGCACCTCGGCGGTGTGTCTGTCGCCCAAACACATAATTTGCAACACAGCCTGCTGACGCTTTCCACTAGCTGCTCGATAGGGGGACACATCGTGTGCAACAGTGGCAGCTGCAGATGGAGTGCTCGTACGACTGTGCTCTGTGGACGAGCTTTCGCTTCTGGAGGAGGAGGAGGAGGAGGAGGGTCGAACGCCTACAGCCAACTGTTTCCTATACCGTGGGCTAGGCAGCACTGTCCCACCACCGCTGTCCCCTGTGGACCCTGCATCCACCACATTAACCCAGTGCGCAGTGATGGACACGTAATGGCCCTGGCCATGCCGACTGGACCATGCATCAGTTGTGAGGTGCACCTTTCCGCTCACTGACTGCTTGAGTGCATGGACAATGCGGTCTTTCACATGATGGTGGAGGGCTGGGATGGCTTTGCGAGAGAAGAAGTGGCGACTGGGTAGGTCATAGCGTGGTACTGCATAGGCCATGAGTTCGCGGAAAGCTATGCTTTCCACCAACCGAAAGGGCATCATCTCAAACGAGATTAGTTTGGCAATGTGGGCGTTCAAACCCAGTGTACGCGGATGAGAGACTGAGTACTTTCTTGACCTACTCATAGTGTCTGGGAGGGTGAGCTGGACTTGAGAGCTGCATATGGTGGAAGTAGCGGTGGACAGGGCGGACTGAGTGAGGGTTGATGATGGTGATGGAGTTGGTGTTCTTTCTGATGGCCTAGAATCAGTCTTTCGTTGATATAACAGTGGGATTCCCTGACTGCTGTGGTCTTGCAGCGACACCTCAACATTTGCTGCTGTGCTAACCGGTGGGCTTACAGTGGGGGAAACAATGTAGCGTTGCTGACTACCTTCGTTGTGATCAGTTGCACATGTGGCACTTGAGGTTTGGTGTTGTGTCCACGCTTGCAAGTGCATGCTGGTTAAATGTCTAAGCATGCAACTGGTATTCAAATTTTTCAGATTTTTCCCTCGGCTAAAGGTCTTTGCGCACTTCTTACAGATAACCTTGGCCTGATCATGAGGATTTTGTTCAACAAAGTGCCACACTGCACTCTTCCTACTTTGGCAGACATTTTGCGGCCTAGCACGCTGTGATCTTTTGACCCTCTGGACAAGCTGTCCAGCAACTCTTTTGATGTTTGGAACCTGTCTTTGGAGTGCTCCGGGCCTGCCAGATAACAGCTGTTGCGATGTCGATGTCTGCTGTGGATGCTCCTCATCTGAGCTATTGGAAGCAGCACCCTCTTCCCCCAATGGATGCCAATCTGGGTCAACAACTGGGTCATCCATCACCTCCTCTTCTATGTCATGTGCACCTTCCTCTGTGTCACCGTGTATGGTGGTATAGTGTGCGGGAAGGGGCACCAGAGTCTCATCAGGGTCAGAATCTGGCTCTGTACACTGCGAGGACAATGTAGTGCTCTGAGTGAATGTACCAGCAGAATCATCCATCAGCGGCTGTGCATCAGTGCACTCCATGTCAGATTCATCTTGGCCTGGGTAATTCACCATTTCACTTGATAATCCAGGCATGGTATGTGAAAACAGCTCCATGGAGTAATCAGTAGTATGGCCTGCTTCATCCTTCAATCTTGGTTGGGGTGAAGGACACAAGGAAAGGTGTGGTTCATGAACATGAGCCTCCAATGATGACTCAGTGCTTTTACTTTTTACAACTGAAGAAGAAGAAGCGATAGAGCTGGAGGCTGAGTCAGCAATGTAAGACAAAACTTTTTCCTGATGCTCTGGCTTTAAAAGCGGTTTGCCAACTCCTAGAAAACTAAGCGTTCGAGGCCTTATGTAGCCAGACGATGACGCAGGGTCAGCACCTCCTGCATTCGGTCCTATTTTGCTCTTGCCACTACCATCAGATCCACCACCAACACCATCATTACCAGCTGCCAACCCCCGCCCAATTCCACTGCCTCTTCCACCAGCCTTCCTCATTTTTGGTAGAAATGTAGACAAAATCCAACAAACTATATAGTAATGTAAAACAAGGTACAAGGTGTCTATAGGACAGGGGAGATTTTGAATTTCTGTAGACACTTGTGGACACTGGACACTTTTGGATTGTGTGAGGCCCACTGATATCTGAGCGCTATGTGACAGGCTCGATGGCACAGCTGTGACCAAAGTGACTAGAGGATAAGGGAGATTTTGAATCTCTGCACACACTTTTGGACACTGGATGGACACTTTTGGATTGTGTGAGGCCCACTGATATCTGAGCGCTATGTGACAGGCTCGATGGCACAGCTGTGACCAA
This sequence comes from Dendrobates tinctorius, assembly GCF_039654945.1. NCBI lineage: Eukaryota > Metazoa > Chordata > Amphibia > Anura > Dendrobatidae > Dendrobates > Dendrobates tinctorius. Next base: position 33,793,970 of record NW_027361703.1, on the reverse strand, counting down.
AGTGACTAGAGGATAAGGGAGATTTTGAATTTCTGCAGACACTTGTGGACAGTTTTGGATTGTGTGAGGCCCACTGATATCTGAGCGCTATGTGACAGGCTCGATGGCACAGCTGTGACCAAAGTGACTAGAGGATAAGGGAGATTTTGAATCTCTGCACACACTTTTGGACACTGGACACTTTTGGATTGTGTGAGGCCCACTGATATCTGAGCGCTATGTGACAGGCTCGATGGCACAGCTGTGACCAAAGTGACTAGAGGATAAGGGAGATTTTGAATCTCTGCACACACTTTTGGACACTGGATGGACACTTTTGGATTGTGTGAGGCCCACTGATATGTGAGCGCTATGTGACAGGCTCGATGGCACAGCTGTGACCAAAGTGACTAGAGGATAAGGGAGATTTTGAATCTCTGCACACACTTTTGGACACTGGACACTTTTGGATTGTGTGAGGCCCACTGATATCTGAGCGCTATGTGACAGGCTCGATGGCACAGCTGTGACCAAAGTGACTAGAGGATAAGGGAGATTTTGAATCTCTGCACACACTTTTGGACACTGGACACTTTTGGATTGTGTGAGGCCCAATGAATATCTGAGCGCTATGTGACAGGCTCGATGGCACAGCTGTGACAAAAGTGACTAGAGGATAAGGGAGATTGGATTGCTTTTAAAAAAGCAGTTTGCAGAGCAGTGGGTAAACAGCAATGCAGGAATGTCAGGAAGCCTTAGAAGGCAGCCCAACAACCAACACCACTGATACACCACTATATAGCCTCCCCTTGCACTGCACACACAGTGACTGGTGTGTTGTGCAGGCCAAATTGCTAGCAGCAGAAGCAGTTTTTTTGTCTTCTCAGCAGGACAAAAAAAAAAATTGGGATTGCTTTTAAAAAAGCAGTTTGCGGAGCAGTGGGTAAACAGCAATGCAGGAATGTCAGGAAGCCTTAGAAGGCAGCCCAACAACCAACACCACTGATACACCACTATATAGCCTCCCCTTGCACTGCACACACAGTGACTGGTGTGTTGTGCAGGCCAAATCGCTAGCAGCAGAAGCAGTTTTTTTGTCTTCTTCCCTGCCTAACGCTCTCTCTACAGAATCAGCAGCAACCTCTCCCTATACTAAGATCGGCAGAAGTAAGATGGCGGTCGGCGTGCACGCCCTTTTATACCCCCTGTGACGCCCACCAAAGCAAGCCAATCACTTGCATGCCCTTCTGAAAGATGGTGGTGACCCGTGCCTATGTCATCACGTTGCCCACAGTGTCCGTGGATCCTGATTGGCTGAAAAAGAGCGCAAAACAAACTTTTGAAATGCGACTTTGGCGCGTAAGTCGCCGACCGCGTGGCCGACCTCATCCTAGGGTCGGGTTTCGTTTCATGAAACCCGACTTTGCCAAAAGTCGGCGACTTTTGATTTTTTCGACTCGTTTCGCTCAACTCTAGTCATAACTCCTATGAGGAGGCAAAGACGCAGACTCATTCTCAATACATCATAAAAGTCCGCCAAATAGTCAGGAACATCATGTGACTGAGGAGAGGTGGAAAAAACCGGAGCCTCACTAAGGGCACACCGACAACCCCAACTCACCACAGACACAGATTTCCAATCCAAAACTGGATTATGAATTTGCAACCAGGGAAACCCCAGAACAATGGTATCATGCAAATTATGCAACACCAAAAATCTGCCATTTTCTTGATGGTCTGGGGCGACCCGCATTACCACCTGGGTCCAAAACTGAGGTTTATTTTTTTCGCCAAAGGAGTAGCATCAATCCCCCTCAAAGGGATAGGCGTCCGCAGAGGTGTCATAGTTAATCCACAATGTTTAGCAAAATCCAAGTCCATTAGGTTCAGGGCTGCTCCTGAATCCACAAAAGCCTTGGCGGAAAATGTGGACAGGGAGCAGATCAGAGTAATTGCCAGAAGAAACTTAGGTTGAACACCACCCACAGAAAACGTGTGTACAAAACGTTTCTCTCGTTTAGGACAGACAGAAATAATATGCGAGGCATCTCCACAAAAAAACACAGCTTATTACGCCTTCTGAACTCCTGACGTTGCTCCCTGGACAAAACCCTATCGCATTGCATAGGTTCAGACACTTGTTCAACAGGTGGCAACACCTCTCGTACAGTCCTGCGTTCACGTAAACGCCGATCAACCTGAATGGCTAATGACAGAATCGTCAAGACCAGAGGGAACAGGAAATCCCACCATAGTATCTTTTACGGCTTCTGACAAACCCTTCCGAAAGAGAGCTGCCAAGGCAATATCATTCCAGGTAGTAAGGACCGCCCACTTTCGGAATTTTTGACAGTACAATTCTGCAGAATCTCGACCCTGGCTCAATGCCAACAGGGTCTTTTCAGTCATACAACAACCCCAAGGCTTGAAAAAATGCGTTCACATTAGTCAGAATAGGATCATCTGGTTTCAAAGAAAATGCCCAATCCTGGGGATCGCCACGCAGCAAAGAGATGACAATTTTAACCTGCTGCGCGGAGCTCCCTGACGAGTTAGGCTTCAAGGCAAAAAATAATTTACAATTATTTTTGAATTTCAAAAATTTAGACCGATCCCCAAAAAACACATCAGGAGTAGGGATCCTCGGTTCAGCAGCATGTGAATGAGCAAGGTAGGCGGAAATTCCCCACACTTCCGCAGCGAGCTGCTCCACACGATCAGACAATTGCTTTATCTCCATTGAGAGAAAAAAAAAATTCCCCCTACGGCCTCAGAGATATAGAGGAAAAAATATACACACCTTTTTTTCTTTTTTTTTACAATTCTTTCCTGCTATTGAGTACCCTAGGATCTGCGGTATGGCTGGTGATTCTATTATGAACGAGTCACCGTAGGAGGCAAAAACAGAAATGCTAGCTAAGTCTAGAAAACCAGAGAAGTTGGCAGCTATCGGATTGCAGACCCCTGAACCTATCAACAACAACTAGCAGTAGCCGTGGGGGGTTCCTACTGTGCCCTAGACCCCTCAATCACAGTCGGAGAACAACATAGCCTAAAGACAGAAAGGGAAATCTAAACTGCCCCAGAGCAGACCCCAAAGCAATAGGCAGCCCCCAACATATAATGACGGTGAAGCAAGAAGAAAAAACACTAACACAGATAGAAAGATAGACTGAGCAAATGATGGGGCCCAAGCTAACTAGATAGGACAGGATAGAAAAGCTGCTGTCTGCAATCCGCCAAAAACCCTATCAAAACAAGAGCCAACAGACTGACAGGGAAAAAGGCCCTGAAGACGCTAGGCTTCAAAAAGACTATGTCAGTACTCAGGTATTTTCTGAAGACAGAGCAAAAAGACACAAAGGAATTCAGCTCACCCCAGCAGGGAATCGCAGAATCCAGAAAAGCAAGGCAAAATAAAACCAAAACACAAATGCAAAAAGCAAGGCAGAAAACTTAGCTTTTGAGGAGCAGGAATCAGACTGGTCTCCTAGAATCCCTCAGACAAATCACCAGCGAGGCAGAAGGGCATCGGCTGCCTTATATCCAGTCAGCAATTCCCGTCACCCAGTCATCCTCTACCAACTCAGGTGTTTGGTAATCAGCCTCACTACCTTCCTTCACCAGAAGAGGGAGTTCATCAGACTTCAATGGTGAAGGGGAAAATGAACTCATAACTAGAGTTGAGCGAAACGAGTCGAAAAAATTCAAAAGTCGCCGACTTTTGGCAAAGTCGGGTTTCATGAAACGAAACCCGACCCTAGGATGAGGTCGGCCACGAGGTCGGCAACTTACGCGCCAAAGTCGCGTTTCAAAAGTTTGTTTTGCGCTCTTTTTCAGCCAATCAGGATCCACGGACACTGTGGGCAACGTGATGACATAGGCACGGGTCACCACCATCTTTCAGAAGGGCATGCAAGTGATTGGCTTGCTTTGGTGGGCGTCACAGGGGGTATAAAAGGGCGTGCACGCCGACCGCCATCTTACTTCTGCCGATCTTAGTATAGGGAGAGGTTGCTGCTGATTCTGTAGGGAGAGCGTTAGGCAGGGAAGAAGACAAAAAAACTGCTTCTGCTGCTAGCGATTTGGCCTGCACAACACACCAGTCACTGTGTGTGCAGTGCAAGGGGAGGCTATATAGTGGTGTATCAGTGGTGTTGGTTGTTGGGCTGCCTTCTAAGGCTTCCTGACATTCCTGCATTGCTGTTTACCCACAGCTCCGCAAACTGCTTTTTTAAAAGCAATCCCAATTTTTTTTTTTGTCCTGCTGAGAAGACAAAAAAACTGCTTCTGCTGCTAGCAATTTGGCCTGCACAACACACCAGTCACTGTGTGTGCAGTGCAAGGGGAGGCTATATAGTGGTGTATCAGTGGTGTTGGCTGTTGGGCTGCCTTCTAAGGCTTCCTGACATTCCTGCATTGCTGTTTACCCACTGCTCCGCAAACTGCTTTTTTAAAAGCAATCCAATCTCCCTTATCCTCTAGTCACTTTTGTCACAGCTGTGCCATCGAGCCTGTCACATAGCGCTCAGATATTCATTGGGCCTCACACAATCCAAAAGTGTCCAGTGTCCAAAAGTGTGTGCAGAGATTCAAAATCTCCCTTATCCTCTAGTCACTTTTGTCACAGCTGTGCCATCGAGCCTGTCACATAGCGCTCAGATATCAGTGGGCCTCACACAATACAAAAGTGTCCATCCAGTGTCCAAAAGTGTGTGCAGAGATTCAAAATCTCCCTTATCCTCTAGTCACTTTGGTCACAGCTGTGCCATCGAGCCTGTCACATAGCGCTCAGATATCAGTGGGCCTCACACAATCCAAAAGTGTCCATCCAGTGTCCAAAAGTGTGTGCAGAGATTCAAAATCTCCCTTATCCTCTAGTCACTTTGGTCACAGCTGTGCCATCGAGCCTGTCACATAGCGCTCAGATATCAGTGGGCCTCACACAATCCAAAATTGTCCAGTGTCCACAAGTGTCTGCAGAAATTCAAAATCTCCCCTGTCCTATAGACACCTTGTACCTTGTTTTACATTACTATATAGTTGGTTGGATTTTGTCTACATTTCTACCAAAAATGAGGAAGGCTGGTGGAAGAGGCAGTGGAATTGGGCGGGGGTTGGCAGCTGGTAATGATGGTGTTGGTGGTGGATCTGATGGTAGTGGCAAGAGCAAAATAGGACCGAATGCAGGAGGTGCTGACCCTGCGTCATCGTCTGGCTACATAAGGCCTCGAACGCTTAGTTTTCTAGGAGTTGGCAAACCGCTTTTAAAGCCAGAGCATCAGGAAAAAGTTTTGTCTTACATTGCTGACTCAGCCTCCAGCTCTATCACCTCCTCTTCTTCAGTTGTAAAAAGTAAAAGCACTGAGTCGTCATTGGAGGCTCATGTTCATGAACCACACCTTTCCTTGTGTCCTTCACCCCAACCAAGATTGAAGGATGACGCAGGCAATACTACTGATTACTCCATGGAGCTGTTTTCACATACCATGCCTGGATTATCAAGTGAAATGGTGAATTACCCAGGCCAAGATGAATCTGACATGGAGTGCACTGATGCACAGCCGCTGATGGATGATTCTGCTGGTACATTCACTCAGAGCACTACATTGTCCTCGCAGTGTACAGAGCCAGATTCTGACCCTGATGAGACTCAGGTGCCCCTTCCCGCACACTATACCACCATACACGGTGACACAGAGGAAGGTGCACATGACATAGAAGAGGAGGTGATGGATGACCCAGTTGTTGACCCAGATTGGCATCCATTGGGGGAAGAGGGTGCTGCTTCCAATAGCTCAGATGAGGAGCATCCACAGCAGACATCGACATCGCAACAGCTGTTATCTGGCAGGCCCGGAGCACTCCAAAGACAGGTTCCAAACATCAAAAGAGTTGCTGGACAGCTTGTCCAGAGGGTCAAAAGATCACAGCGTGCTAGGCCGCAAAATGTCTGCCAAAGTAGGAAGAGTGCAGTGTGGCACTTTTTTGAACAAAATCCTCATGATCAGGCCAAGGTTATCTGTAAGAAGTGCGCAAAGACCTTTAGCCGAGGGAAAAATCTGAAAAATTTGAATACCAGTTGCATGCTTAGACATTTAACCAGCATGCACTTGCAAGCGTGGACACAACACCAAACCTCAAGTGCCACATGTGCAACTGATCACAACGAAGGTAGTCAGCAACGCTACATTGTTTCCCCCACTGTAAGCCCACCGGTTAGCACAGCAGCAAATGTTGAGGTGTCGTTGCAAGACCACAGCAGTCAGGGAATCCCACTGTTATATCAACGAAAGACTGATTCTAGGCCATCAGAAAGAACACCAACTCCATCACCATCATCAACCCTCTCTCAGTCCGCCCTGTCCACCGCTACTTCCATCATATGCAGCTCTCAAGTCCAGCTCACCCTCCCAGACACTATGAGTAGGTCAAGAAAGTACTCAGTCTCTCATCCGCGTACACTGGGTTTGAACGCCCACATTGCCAAACTAATCTCGTTTGAGATGATGCCCTTTTGGTTGGTGGAAAGCACAGCTTTCCGCGAACTCATGGCCTATGCAGTACCACGCTATGACCTACCCAGTCGCCACTTCTTCTCTCGCAAAGCCATCCCAGCCCTCCACCATCATGTGAAAGACCGCATTGTCCATGCACTCAAGCAGTCAGTGAGCGGAAAGGTGCACCTCACAACTGATGCATGGTCCAGTCGGCATGGCCAGGGCCGTTACGTGTCCATCACTGCGCACTGGGTTAATGTGGTGGATGCAGGGTCCACAGGGGACAGCGGTGGTGGGACAGTGCTGCCTAGCCCACGGTATAGGAAACAGTTGGCTGTAGGCGTTCGACCCTCCTCCTCCTCCTCCAGAAGCGAAAGCTCGTCCACAGAGCGCAGTCGTACGAGCACTCCATCTGCAGCTGCCACTGTTGCACACGATGTGTCCCCCTATCGAGCAGCTAGTGGAAAGCGTCAGCAGGCTGTGTTGCAGATGATGTGTTTGGGCGACAGACACACCGCCGAGGTGCTGGCCGAGTACTTGAAGCGACAAACTGAGTCATGGCTGGGCAGTGTACATCTTGAGGCAGGCAAGGTAGTTAGTGATAACGGCCATAATTTTGTGGCAGCCATAGCCCTTTCAAAACTCAGCCACATACCTTGCTTGGCTCACACCTTGAACCTGGTGGTGCAGTGCTTCCTCAAAAATTATCCGGAGTTAACAGCCCTGCTCCAGAAGGTGCGAAGACTGTGCGTGCACATCCGCCGGTCGCCTGTACACTCCGTTCGTATGCAGAAGCTGCAGCGATTGCTCCACCTTCCCAACCACCGCCTCATTATCGACATTGCAACAAGGTGGAACTCCACCCTGCACATGGTGGAGCGGCTGTGCGAGCAGAGGCAGGCCATAATGCATTTGTGGGAGGATACACAGCCAGGCACTTTGAGAGCAGACATGGAGTTGACAGGTGTGCAGTGGTCGAAGCTGAAAGACCTTTGTAAAGTCCTTCAGTGTTTTGAGGAATGCACATGGCTGGTAAGCCCAGACGACACCATCCTAAGCATGAGCATCCCACTTATGCGTCTGCTCATGCAAACTTTGACGCACCTTAAGGAGCAGGCGTCTGCAGCCAATGTTGATGAGGAGGAAGAGGAGGAGGGAATCCTTGATGACATTCAGCCATTGTCTGCTCAGGGACCTCTCCTGGACGAGGTGGAGGAAGAAGAGGAGGAGGAGGATGATGATGGGGATGATTACTTAGGGGAGGAGGATGCATCTCGTGGGGCAAGTGAAAATGTTGGCGTGGCAAGGTCTGGTACAGGGTTTGTGCGTGACTGGAGGGATGTGGATTTGCCAGAAAGTGCTCCTCCACCCAGCACTCGCAGTGCATCATTGACACCGGGAACATTGGCCCACATGTCAGATTATGCCTTGCGGATCCTAAAAAGGGACCCCCGCATTGCCAAAATGATGAACGATGACGACTACTGGTTGGCCAGCATCCTGGATCCACGCTATAAAGGCAAATTACAAAACATCATGCCACAGGAGAACCTTGACCTAATATTGGCTAATAAACAAGCAACTCTGGTAAATCGGTTGCTTGAGGCATTCCCAGCACACAGCAGCGGTGATGGTTCTCACACGAGCCGTACGGGCCAGGGGCAGCTTGGCAGAGGTGTTCGTGGTGCACACAGCAGAAGTGGCGTTGGAGACAGGGGTTTCATGACAATGTTGTGGACTGATTTTTCAAATACCGCTCACACAACTGGTAATACTGCATCGATGGAAAGTGACAGGAGACAGCAGTTGTCAACTATGGTTACAAACTACTTTTCCTCCCATATCGATATTCTCCCACACAGGTCATTCCCCTTTGACTATTGGGCCGCTAAACTGGACACCTGGCCTGAATTGGCCCAATATGCCTTACAGGAGCTCGCTTGCCCAGCTGCAAGTGTGCTATCAGAAAGAGTCTTCAGTGCAGCTGGATCAATCCTGACAGAAAAAAGGACCCGTCTGTCAACCCAAAATGTGGATGATCTAACCTTCATTAAAATGAACCACGCATGGGTTTCCAAGGATTTTGTCCCACCTTCCCCTGATGACACATAGGGTGACAGAAAAATGGCTTGCTTTGGTCCACCTCTTCCTGGTACTTCACCTATTTCGCCTTTTGCATCAGCTGAATGTCCAACATCAACATATGCCACTTTCTAAAACTCCCTAACTGTGCTGCCTCCCCCCCATGGCCGGGGTCACCACCTAGCGCACGACACCGTGCGAGTGCTGTTGCCCTGGACAGGTGGGTAGGCCGACTCTTGGGCGCGGGCACTGGCACAGGGTCCCTCATAGTGCAATCAAGTGTCTCTGACGGTGGTGGTGCACACCCGCCATCAGACACACCGCTGTACTATGAGGGGCCCAGTGCCAGTACCGACGCCCACGAGTGGGCCCCCCTTGCTTGGGCAGGGCCCCAGCATTTGCAATCTTTACCTCTCCCTGCTCCTCCGCTGTGTAATCTGGGCCGTCAAATCCATACTGTGCCTGACACCGTCTGAGCCTGCCTCCTGATGTATAGACATATATTTTGAATGTGTACGCTATCCATACATGTTATCCGGGGATACGGTACCCTTTCTAACCTTTGTGCAATCACGTGCAATCCATACTGGGCCTAACACCATCTGAGCCTGCCTCCTGAGACATATATTTTGAATGTGTACGCTATCCATACATGTTATCCGGGGATACGGTACCCTTTCTAACCTTTGTGCAATCACGTGCAATCCATACTGGGCCTAACACCGTCTGAGCCTGCCTCCTGAGACATATATTTTGAATGTGTACGCTATCCATACATGTTATCTGGGGAAACGGTACCCTTTCTAACCTTTGTGCAATCACGTGCAATCCATACTGGGCCTAACACCGTCTGAGCCTGCCTCCTGAGACATATATTTTGAATGTGTACGCTATCCATACATGTTATCCGGGGAAACGGTACCCTTTCTAACCTTTGTGCAATCACGTGCAATCCATACTGGGCCTAACACCGTCTGAGCCTGCCTCCTGATGTATAGACATATATTTTGAATGTGTACGCTATCCATACATGTTATCTGGGGATACGGTACCCTTTCTAACCTTTGTGCAATCACGTGCAATCCATACTGGGCCTAACACCGTCTGAGCCTGCCTCCTGAGACATATATTTTGAATGTGTACGCTATCCATACATGTTATCCGGGGATACGGTACCCTTTCTAACCTTTGTGCAATCACGTGCAATCCATACTGGGCCTAACACCGTCTGAGCCTGCCTCCTGATGTATAGACATATATTTTGAATGTGTACGCTATCTATACATGTTATCTGGGGATACGGTACCCTTTCTAACCTTTGTGCAATCACGTGCAATCCATACTGGGCCTAACACCGTCTGAGCCTGCCTCCTGAGACATATATTTTGAATGTGTACGCTATCCATACATGTTATCTGGGGATACGGTACCCTTTCTAACCTTTGTGCAATCACGTGCATTCCATACTGGGCCTAACACGTCTGAGCCTGCCTCCTGAGACATATATTTTGAATGTGTACGCTATCCATACATGTTATCCGGGGATACGGTACCCTTTCTAACCTTTGTGCAATCACGTGCAATCCATACTGGGCCTAACACCGTCTGAGCCTGCCTCCTGAGACATATATTTTGAATGTGTACGCTATCCATACATGTTATCTGGGGATACGCTACCCTTTCTAACCTTTGTGCAATCACGTGCAATCCATACTGGGCCTAACACCGTCTGAGCCTGCCTCCTGAGACATATATTTTGAATGTATACGCTATCCATACATGTTATCCGGGGATACGGTACCCTTTCTAACCTTTGAGCAATCACGTGCAATCCATACTGGGCCTAACACCGTCTGAGCCTGCCTCCTGAGACATATATTTTGAATGTGTACGCTATCCATACATGTTATCTGGGGATACGGTACCCTTTCTAACCTTTGTGCAATCACGTGCAATCCATACTGGGCCTAACACCGTCTGAGCCTGCCTCCTGAGACATATATTTTGAATGTGTACGCTATCCATACATGTTATCCGGGGATACGGTACCCTTTCTAACCTTTGAGCAATCACGTGCAATCCATACTGGGCCTAACACCGTCTGAGCCTGACTCCTGAGACATATATTTTGAATGTGTACGCTATCCATACATGTTATCTGGGGATACGGTACCCTTTCTAACCTTTGTGCAATCACGTGCAATCCATACTGGGCCTAACACCGTCTGAGAATGATAGATGGGGCCCACCATACACTGGAACATTCCAAAGGTGGACATCAGACACTGGAGCAGCATTTACAGGGCCCATTATACACTAGAGCATTAGAAATGGGGCCCATTATGTTTGGAGCATTATTTGGGCCCATAAGACAGTAGAGCTTCATCCATGGGGACCAACATATACTGTAGCATTATGTGGAGCTCATCATATACTGTTTCAAACATTATATGGGACCAATGATTCTGTATGGAGAAATAGATGGGCCTCGTCATGAGATGTAAAAAGTGAGATATTTTTCATTGTACTATACCGCTATTTCTCTGCCGTATCGGAGCATGATGAGTTGTGGTATGTGTTAAAGGGGCGCTCTTTCGCCCAGGGCACATGAAAACCTGGAGCCAGCCCTCCCCCCCCACAGTCTGTAGCCAAATAACCCCCATTTTTCAGTGCGTAACTTGTATTATGAAGTTAATTAAGGTTGACAAGCTTAAGTAAGAAGAATTGATGCTTTTGGCATTCAAATGGGCACTGTTGGTGTGTTTCCTGTCCTCCTCTCACTGCCGACTTTTATTCCCCATTGACTTACATTGGGTTTCGTGTTTCGGGACGACCCCGACTTTTCCCTATAATCGGACGATCTTGCTCGACCCGACTTTTGGAAAAGTCGGGTTTCACGAAACGATACGCGACCCTAAAAAACCAAAAGTCGCTCAACTCTACTCATAACAGCTGCCCAAAAAGAGTTAGTTTTCCTTCGGCAGAACCAGTCGTGCATGATGTCCTTTATGAAAACTATGGACTCGCGTCTTTCCACCCTCCAGTCCTCTGACCCTGGTAACGCCACCCAGTTGGCTGGCTTACAACAGTAATTGGCTCAGCAGTGAGACACCCAGTCACATATTCTCAGCTACATGGCTTCGGTGGATGGCCGGTTGCTCGCTTTGCACTTGGCCGCATCTGCCCCTCCTGCCGTGGGTTCCCATCCTCCTCCGCGGTTAGCCAAGCCACCCCGGTATAGCGGTGATGCCAAATTGTGCCGGGGGTTTTATAAATCATTGCCGTCTACATTTTGAACTGCTGTCCCAGCAGTACCCCACAGACCGAGCCAAAGTGGCCTTCATCATTTCTCATCTGGAGGAGGACGCTTCGGCTTGGGTCAATCCTCTCTGGGAGCGTGATGACCCGGTAGTTACCCAGCTTTCCGTTTTTCTTGATACTTTCCGTCGGGTTTTTGACGAACCGGGCTGTTTAGCCTCCACCACTGAGGCTTTGTTTAACTTGTGCCAACGTTCTCTAACTGTGGGCCAGTACTCTATACAGTTTAGGACCCTCTCCTCCGACTTAGGTTGGAATAACGAGGCCTTGGTGGGCGCCTTCTGACGAGGCCTTTCGAGTCGCATAAAGGATGAGTTCGCTGGTCGTGACACCCCAACAACCCTAGAGGATTTGATCTCTTTAGCCACGCGGATTGATCTCCGGTTTCTAGAACGGGCCAGGGAGAGAAGGGTCTCTCATCCATTTTCTTCTGTCTGCAGACCACCCAGTCCTTGACCTAAGAGTCTCCCTTCATCTCTGGCACCCGAACCTATGCAGGTGGACCGCCTGAAGCTCTCTGACCAGCGTCGTTAGGAGAGGAGCCTCCACGGTCAGTGTTTCTACTGCGGTAGCAGTTCCCTTCTCATCCGAACTAGTCCAGAACATCCGGAAAACTTCTCCGCCTAGGCCAGGTAAGAGAGGCCTCCCTAGGTGTATGTGATACCTCTCTCCCCCTCACTTTGTCTGTCCTCTTGCATGTTGGTGGGAAGCGGGCTTCTCTAGTGGTCTATGTGGACTCCGGGAATTTTATTAGGCTAAAGGAAGTTAATAAACTATCTGTTCCCGTGAGGGCCTTGCAAAAACCTCAAATTCTCGCCTCCGTAGATGGTCGACCCCTGCTAGAGACAGTTACTCTAGTCACTCATGAGGTGGAGTTGCAAGTAGGGGCTCTGCACAAGGAGAAAATTACGTTTTACGTCTTAGCAGGTATTTCTCATCCTATCCTGCTTGGTCTTCCCTGGCTGCGGCTCCACGAACCCACCTTAGATTGGCATAGCGGCAACGTCTTGCGCTGGGGGGAGTCTTGTCGGGCTCGGTGTCTGCTGTCGGTGCGTCCCGTAGGTACCCCTCATTCTTCCCTTGTTCCCAATTCATTGCCGTCGGTGTACCATGATTTTTTGGATATTTTTGACAAGAAAGAGGCTGAGACTCTTCCTCCGCACCATCCCTACGACTGCCCCATTGAGCTCGTTCCTGGTACCACTCCACCTCGTGGAAGGATTTATCCTCTCTCCTCGGCAGAGACCCAAGCCATGTCTGAATACATCCAAGACAACCTGGCAAGAGGCTTCATTCGGAAGTCTTCGTCCCCTGCAGGAGCAGGCTTCTTTTTCGTAAAGAAGAAAGATGGATCCCTGCGCCCGTGCATCGATTATCGTGGCTTGAATCGAATCACGGTGAAGAATAAATATCCACTGCCACTCATCTCTGAGCTTTTTGATTGCTTGAAGGGGGCACATGTGTTTTCTAAGCTTGATCTATGAAGGACCTATAATCTGGTTCGCATAAGCTCCGGGGACGAGTGGAAGACTGCGTTTAACACGCGAGATGGACACTACGAGTATTTGGTTATGCCCTTTGGGCTCTGAAACGCACCTGCAGTATTCCAGGAACTTGTTAATGATGTCTTTCGAGATCTCCTCTATTCCTGTGTCGTAGTCTACCTAGATGACATCTTAGTCTTCTCCCCTGATCTGGCCACACATCGTCGAGACGTTCGCCAAGTCCTCCAACGTCTCAGAGAGAACCACCTTTTTGCCAAGTTGGAGAAATGCCTCTTTGAGCAAACTTCATTGCCTTTTCTTGGTTACATCGTCTCGAACTCGGGATTAGAGATGGATCCAGAGAAAGTCTTGGCAGTTCTCAATTGGCCACGTCCCCTCGGAATTAAGGCAATTCAGCGGTTTTTGGGTTTTGCCAATTATTACAGGCAATTTATCCCTAATTTCTCTTCTTTGACTAAACCCATCTCAGCTGTTGTCCGCAAAGGAGCCGATCCCAATCATTGGCCCTCTGATGCAGAAGCTGCCTTTGAGGCCCTGAAGCAAGAATTTGCTAAGTCTCCTGTACTCCATCGCCCGGATGCCAGCCGGCCATTCATCCTCGAAGTCGACGCATCCTCGGTGGGAGCTGGAGCAGTTCTTCAGCAGAAATCCTCCTCGGGCCGCACTCTCACTTGTGGAGTCTTTTCTAAGGCTTTCTCCGCTCCCGAATGTAATTATGCCATTGGAGATAGAGAACTCTTGGCCATAAAAATGGCTCTTGAAGAATGGCGCCATCTTCTCGAGGGTGCCCTCCATCCGTTCATCATTTTTACGGATCACAAAAATTTGGCCTACCTTCAGTCCGCCCAAAGGCTCAACCCACGGCAGGCCAGATGGTCACTGTTTTTCGAAAGATTCGACTTCGAACTCCACTTCCGACCCGGGGATAAGAACATCAAGGTGGATGCTCTATCACGATCATTCCTGTCTGTCGACAAGGAGGAGGGTCCAATCCATCTCATCAACCCTGCCAAGATCCTTACCGTGGTTCCATTAAGCCTGGTCTACCCACCATCAGGTAAGACCTTTATTCAGAGTGGAGATAGACTAAAGGTGCAACGCTGGAGTCACTCATCAAAATTTTCTGGACATGCTGGAGTTAAAAAGACTCTCTCGCTTGTCTCCTGCCATTACTGGTGGCCTTCGCTTTGCAAGGACGTCCAAGATTTCATCGCCTCCTGTCCTTCTTGCGACATCCTCCCTCGGGACTCCTGCATCCGTTACCAGTACCGGCCAACCCATGGACTCAAATTGCCATGGATTTCGTCACTGATTTGCCTCCCTCTTCTAGATGTACGGTGATATTGGTGGTCGTGGATCGATTTTCCAAAATGGCCCACTTCATCGCTCTGCCTGGTCTGCCTACCGCTCCCGAGTTGGTGAAGATCTTTCTGCTTCACGTTTTTCGCCTCCATGGTTTCCCTCAGCATATTGTCTCGGATCGAGGGGTCCAGTTTACCTCCCGTTTTTGGCGAGCGCTCCGCGGATTGCTGAAGATAAAGTTGGATTTCTCCTCAGCCTATCACCCCCAGTCGAATGGTCAAGTCGAGCGAGTCAACCAGGCGCTAACATCTTACCTTCGGCATTTTTCCAATGCTCATCAGGACGACTGGGTCTCTCTTCTTCCTTGGGTGGAATTCACCTACAACAATCATCCAAGTGAAGCCTCCTCCAAATCTCCCTTTTTTGTGGTTTTTGGTCAACACCCCGGCATTCCTCTTCCCGTGTCCCTTACCTCGGGTGTGCCGGCAGCGGATTCCTTGTCTTTGGACTTCTCTCAGATTTGGAGGGAGACCAAAGTAGCTTTTGAGAGTGCCAGCCTCAGAATGAAGCGGTATGCCGACAAGAGACGGCTAGACGCTCCTCCTAATTGCCCTGGGGATAAGGTTTGGTTAGCTTCCCGGCATATCAGGTTGAAAATCCCCTCCTACAAGTTAGGTCCACATTACATTGGTCCCTTTGAGGTCTTAAGTCACATCAACGATGTGGCTTACAAGTTGAGATTACCCGCCTCACTAAAGATTCCCAACACTTTCCATGTATCTCTCCTTAAACCAGCAGTGTTTAACCACTTCCACTACTTGCAGCGACAAACTGAGTCATGGCTGGGCAGTCTACATCTTGAGGCAGGCAAGGTAGTTAAGGGCCTGTCACACTAAGCGATATCGCTAGCAATATCGCTATGTCTGACACTTACCTCCGACCGATCCCCCGCTGGTTATCTCTGATCGCGCGAGAACGTCCTGGACCGTTTCTCGTCGTCAGCTTCCTGCTGGGGCTTTCTGCTGTGGAGACGAGCGACGCGTGGACGCGGGCGGGAGGACGTCAGGATCGCTTCGTCTGACAGGTAAGTAGCGACCCCCAATCCCTGCAATGTTGCTGGTGAGATCTGCCTGTGTGGCAGCTCACTAGCGACCACTTAGTGATGCACCAGCGATCCTGACCGCGTCATATCACTGGTGCATCGCTAAGTATGACAGTACCTTTAGTGATAATGGCCGGAATTTTGTGGCAGCCATAGCCCTTTCAAAACTCAGACACATACCTTGCTTGGCTCACACCGTGAGCCTGGTGGTGCAGTGCTTCTTCAATAATTATCCGGAGTTAGCACCCCTGCTCCATAAGGTGCGAAGACTGTGCTTGCACATCCGCCGTTCGCCTGTACACTCCAGTTGTATGCTGAAGCTGCAGCGATTGCTCCATCTTCCCAAGCACCGCCTAATTATTGACGTTGCAAAAAGGTGGAACGCCACCCTGCACATGGTTCAGAGGCGGTGCGAACAGAGGCAGGCTGTAATTCATTTGTGGGAGGATACACGGGCAGGCAGTTTGCAGGCAGACATGGAGTTGTCTGGTGTGCAGTGGTCAAAGCTGAAAGACCTCTGTAAAGTCCTTCAGTGTTTTGAGGAATGCACACGGCTGGTAAGCGCAGACGACGCCATCATAAGCATGAGCATCCCACTTATGCGTCTGCTCATGCAAACTTTGACGCACATTAAGGATCAGGCGTCTGCAGCCCAGGAGGAAGAGGAGGAGGGAAGCCTTGATGACAATCAGCCATTGTCTGCTCAGGGAAGTCTCGTGGACGAGGTGGAAGAAGAAGAGGAAGAGGAGGAGGAGGATGATGGGGATGATTATTTTGGGGAGGAGGATGCTTCTCAGGGGGCAAGAAAAAATGTTGGCGTGGCAAGGTCAGGTACAGGGTTTGTGTGTGACTGGAGGGATGTTGATTTGCCAGAAAGTGCTCCTCCACCCTTAACTCGCAGTGCATCATTGACACCTGGAACATTGGCCCACATGTCTGATTATGCCTTGCAGTTCCTAAAAAGGGACCCCCGCATTGCCAAAATGATGAACGATGATGACTACTGGTTGGCCAGCATCCTGGATCCACGCTATAAAGGCAAATTCCAAAACATCATGCCACAGGAGAACCTAGAGCTAATATTGGCTAACAAACAAGCAACTCTGGTAAACCGTTTGAGGCATTCCCAGCACACAGCGGCGGTGATGTTTTTCCAACGAGCCGTAGGGGGACAACATGGAAGAGGTGTTCATGGTGCACACAGCCGAAGTGGTGTTGGACACAGGGGTTTCATGACCATGTTGTGGACTGATTTTTCAAGTACCGCTCACACGACTGGTAATACTGCATCGATCGAAAGTGACAGGAGACAGCAGTTGTTAACTATGGTAACAAACTACTTCTCGTCCCATATCGAAGTTCTCCCTCACCGGTCATTCCCCTTTGACTATTGGGCCAGTAAACTTGACACCTGGCCTGAATTGGCACAATATGCCTTACAGGAGCTCCCTTGCCCTGCTGCTAGTGTGGTATCTGAACGAGTCTTCAGTGCTGCTGGATCAATCCTGACAGAAAAAAGGACCCATCTGTCGACCCAAAATGTTGATAATCTAACCTTCATTAAAATGAACCATGCATGGGTTTCAAAGGATTTTGTCCCACCCTCCCCTGCTGACATGTAGGTTGCCAGAAAAATGGCTTGCTTTTGTCCTCCTCTTCTGCGGTCTTCTCCAATTACTCCATTTGCAGCTGCTGAATGTCCAACATCAACACATGCCATTTTTTCCACTTCCCTAACTGGGCTGCCTCCCCCCACAGGGCCGGGGTCACCACCTGGCGCACGCACTTGTGCGAGTGCCATTGCCCTGGACAGGTAGGTGGGCACACTCTTTGGCAATGGCACTGGCACAAGGTCCCTCATAGTAGAATCAAGTGTCTATGACAGTGGGGGTGCACACCCGCCGTCAGACACATCGGCGTACTATGAGGGGCCCTGTGCCAGTGCCGTCACCAATGAGTGGGCCCCCCCTGCTTGCTCAGGATCACAGCACTTGCAAAGTTGAAATACTTACCTCTCCCTGCTCCACCGCCGTGACGTCTTCCGCTTTTCCTGACAGTGACTTTCTGGTCAGAGAGCGCGATGATATCACGTCTGTACGCCCTCTGCCTAAACAGTCCAAGTGCAGTGAGATGGAAGATGGGGACGAGGAGGAGTCCAGACTAGTACAGGGATTCCATAGCGAGGAGACTTATTTAATTGTTTTCAATGTTGGGACAGCTATTTTTGGGGAGCACTATACTCTGGAGAATGATATATGAGGCCCACCATACACTGGAGAATTCCAAAGGTGGACATCAGACACTGGAGCAGCATTTACAGGGCCCATTATGCACTGGAGCATTAGAAATGGGGCCCATTATATATGGAGCATTATTTGGGCCCATAACACAGTGGAGCTTCATCCATGGGGACCAACATATACTGTAGCATTATGTGGAGCTCATCATATACTGTGCAAACATTATATGGGACCAATGATTCTGTATGGAGAAATATATGGGCCTCATTACTCTGTATAGCGCACTATGCGGTGGCCATAATATTGTATTGGGTAATATACTGTCCGTTTTTGGAGCTATTGGAGAATTTAAAATGGATATCAGTCATGAGATGTAAGAAGTGAAGTATTTTTCATTGTACTATACTGCTATTTCTCTGCCGTATCAGAGGATCATGAATTGTGGCATGTGTTAAAAGAGCCCAGTGACACTCTTTGGCCCAGGGCCCACGAAAATCTGGAGCCAGCCCTACCCCCCCACAACTTTAGCCAAAAAAAAACCCAGTTTCAATGCCTAACTATTATTATAAAGTAAATTAAGGTTGACAAGCTTAAGTAATAAAAATTGATGTTTTTGGCATTAAAATGGGCACTGTAGGTGTGTTTCCTGTCCTCCACTCCCTGCCGACCTTGGTTCCCCATTGACTTGCATTGGGTTTCGTGTTTCAGTCGGCCTTCGACTTTTCACGATAATCGGCCGATTTCGTTCGACCCGACTTTTGAGTAAAAAGGCAAAGTCGCTCATCTCTAGTTAAAGGATTTATTAATGGAAAAACTGGCGTGGGCTCCCGCCCAATTTTCTCCACCAGAGAGGGCAAGCCAGTGACTGAGGGCAGATATTAATAGCCAAGAGAGGGACCATTGTTATTGGCCCCCCCGGCTAAAAAAAAATCTGCTCCCAGCCACCCCAGAAAAGGCGCATTTGTAAGATGCTCCATTTCTGGCACTTACCCGCTCTTTTCCCATTGCCCTGTAGCAGGTGGCATATGGGGTAATAAGGGGTTAATGTCACCTTGCTATTGTAAGGTGACATTAAGCCTGGTTAATATTGGAGAGGTGTCAATAAGACACCTATCCACAGAGGTGTATCTAGGCTATATGGCACCCGGGGCAAGAATTTAGTTTGGCGCCCCCCCAAGCACACATGCGATTTGCACACTTAGGCCGGAGTCACACACAACCTATATGAAATCGGTCCGTTTTTAACGGACTAGAATTGCACAAATGTTTCATGAACAGTGATTCATATGTCATCCGATTGGAATGCGAGGATACGATTTTCCCGCATCTAAGCATCCATGTGACATCCGTATGGCATCCGTATGCTGGAATTTGTCTGTACTGTATACATGGTCTGTACTGTATATATATTTATATATATATATATATATATACTGTATATACAGTACAGACCAAAAGTTTGGACCCACCTTCTCATTCAAAGAGTTTTCTTTATTTTCATGAGGATGAAAATTGTAGATTCACTCTGAAGGCATCAAAACTATGAATTAACACATGTGGAATTATATAATTAACAAAAAAGTGTGAAACAACTGAAAATATGTCTTATATTTTAGGTTATTCAAAGTAGCCACCTTTTGCTTTGACTACTGCTTTGCACACTCTTGGCATTCTCTTGATGAGCTTCAAGAGGTAGTCACTGGAAATGGTCTTCCCACAGTCTTGAAGGGGTTTCCAGAGATGCTTAGCACTTGTTGGCCCTTTTGTCTTCACTCTGCGGTCCAGCTCACCCCAAACCATCTCGATTGGGTTCAGGTCTGGTGACTGTGGAGGCCAAGTCATCTGGTGTAGCACCCCATCACTCTCTTTATTGGTCAAATAGCCCTTACACAGCCTAGAGGTATGTTTGGGGTCATTGTCCTGTTAAAAAATAAATGATGGTCCAACTAAACGCAAACCGGATGGAATAGCATGCCGCTGCAAGATGCTGTGGTAGCCATGCTGGTTCAGTATGCCTTCAATTTTGAATAAATCCCCAACAGTGTCATCAGCAAAGCACCCCACCATCACACCTCCTCCTCCATGCTTCACAGTGGGAACTAGGCATGTAGAGTCCATCCTTTCACCTTTTCTGCGTCGCACAAAGACACGGTGGTTGGAACCAAAGATCTCAAATTTGGACTCATCAGACCAAAGCACAGATTTCCACTGGTCTAATGTCCATTCCTTGTGTTCTTTAGCCCAAACAAGTCTCTTCTGCTTGTTGCCTGCCCTTAGCAGTGGTTTCCTAGCAGCTATTTTACCATTAAGGCCTGCTGCACAAAGTCTCCTCTTAACAGTTGTTGTAGAGATGTGTCTGCTGCTAGAAATCTGTGTGGCATTGACTCGACCTAGTTTCTAATCTGAGCTGCTGTTAACCTGTGATTTCTGAGGCTGGTGACTGGGATGAACTTATCCTCTGCAGGAGAGGTGACTCTTGGTCTTCCTTTCATGGGGCGGTCCTCATGTGAGCCAGTTTCTTTTTAGCACTTGATGGTTTTTGCCACTGCACTTGGGGACACTTTCAAAGTTTTCCCAATTTTTCAGACTGACTGACCTTCAGTTCTTAAAGTAATGATACCCACTCGTTTTTCTTTACTTAGCTGCTTTTTTCTTGCCATAATACAATTCTAGCAGTCTATTCAGTAGGACTATCAGCTGAGTATCCAACAGACTTCCGCACAACACAACTGGTGGTCCCAACCCCATGTATAAGGCAAGAAATCCCACTTATTAAAACTGACAGGGCACACCTGTGAAGTGAAAACCATTTCCGGTGACTACCTCTTGAAGCTCATCAAGAGAAAGCCAAGAGTGTGCAAAGCAGTAATCAAAGCAAAAGGTGGCTACTTTGAAGAACCTAGAATATAAGACATACAGTATTTTCAGTTGTTTCACACTTTTTTGTTAATTATATAATTCTACATGTGTTAATTCATAGTTTTGATGCCTTCAGAGTGAATCTATAATTTTCATAGTCATGAAAATAAAGAAAACTCTTTGAATGAGGTGTGTCCAAACTTTTGGTCTGTACTGTATATATGTATATATATGTCATTGAGACACATATATATGTATATATATATATATATATATATATATATATATATATATATATATATGTACAGTACATATATTTATAATTAATAGAGTTCTACATAGCATAATAGCCGCTAAATCAATTGCCAGCTTCTGTAAAATATGTATGTGTGTAAACTTTTGGACATGTAGGTGTTAAATTAACGGGTAAATTCATTGAAAAAAATTGCGCGGGCTCCTGCTGTAATTTCTCTGCCAGAGAATGAAAGCCAGTGAATGAGGGAAGATTTTAATAGCCTAGAGAGGGAACATTGTTTTTGCCCCCCCCCCTCGGCTATATAAATCTGCCCCCAGCCACCCAAGAAAAGGCGCATCTATAAGATGTGCCTTTTCTGGCACTTAGCCTCTTCTATTCCCATGGGGTTTAACTGTGGCTCATGGGTTAATAATGATGGGTTAATGTCACCTTGCTATTGAAAGGTGACATTAAGCCAGGTTAATTATGGAGAGGTGTCAATAAGACACCTTTCCATAATTAACCCTAGAATAGTAAAGGGTTAAAAAAGACACACACATTGATTTAAAATTCTTTTAATGAAATAGTCACACAAAGTTTTTGCCAAATTTGTTATTCTGCTAATCCAAAAGAATCCCTTGTTGTCCTGTAAAAAAGCAAAAAATAAAAAACAACAATATACATACCTCTCCCCCGTTCAGTCAAGTCCTCCTCTGCAATCCATCACAAGAGGTTAACTAGTTTACAATGGGGACCAGTGCTAATGCTACCGGCCCCGCTGTCTGCACAGGCGCCCTGGCTGACCGGAGATGAACTGATTAGCATGGGAAAGTTTCTGAACTTTTTCCCACGCTGTCAGTTCACCTCAGATCATCCAGGAACTCCGTGCAGCCTCACTGACTACCTCTGACGTCAGTGAGGCTGTGCAGAATCCCCGGCATACCAGAGGTGAACTCAGGAGGGTGGGAAAAAGTTCAGAAACTTTCCCACGCTAATTAGTTCATCTACGGTCAGTGCAACGAATGCACTGCACACTTTTAGGATTCTTCTATACTGGTGGCAAGAGTACACGGTCATGTCAGCACAAGCATGTGATTTATATGCTTTTGGCCACATTCCGACTAGATGTGCCCAGTCTCGCTCCGTTCATTTTCATTGAGTGAGGCCACACATGTCTAGTCAGCATGTGACCACATGTATGCAAATCGCCAGCACGAGAGAATCCTAACAGCATTCAGTGTGCACTGTGAGAATACAGAAGTCTGCAGTCACATAGAATGACTGCAGACTCAGCACAAACCTGGACAATCCCTTTAGTGTTCCTAACATAAATGAAAACATGAGAATAAGTCAGTTTCACAAATAATATTTACATCCAGGTACCTCATAGATGGCGCCGTCTCTGGAGTCATTCTCCTTCTTTTCTTCTTCTTGTCCATATCCCATGATGAGTTTTCTCATCCACATCTCGTCTCTGCTGACTTCCATCTTCTCCGGTCTTCTGCAGCAAATATCCACATGATGTCCTTAAAGATAGAAATGTCATTATAATGCTCCTGAATAAAAGTATCTGCAATATACTGTTACCTCACTCTATTCCCCTCCCTCATCATACTGTCTCCTCTAATATCCCACCTGTTCACCATACTGTCTCCTCATATATTTACCCCTCACTCTCTATACTGTCTGCTCACACATAACCCTGACTCCCCATACTATGTCTGCACACATCCCGTCACCCTAACTCCCTATACTCTGTCCACATACATTTTTCACATCGCTACTCATACTGTGTCCATATACATTTACCCGTTTGGTCCCCATACTGTCTGCACCCATCCCCCCACTCACCATACTGCGCCTTCACCCATCCCCCATACTGTTTCCTCATACATGCCCTCATACATGAAAACAAACCCAGCTGCATAATAAAAATGCTAGGGAAAAGAACACCAATGGGATCTAGCCTACGAACCAACACCAACTCCAGAAATACATAAGAGATCAGGAGAAAAAAGGAGTACCTGGTGATAAAAGGCATATAAATTTTATTGAATACCAGTCAGTAGTATAAAACACAAAATACAAATAGGCAACACGTTTCCAAAGACGTCCAGACAAGATAGAAGTACCCCCTCAAAACGGTGCAAGGAAATGTTCATGTGTATAGATCCATACTCTTCAAATAAACACCCAAGGATAGCCAATCCCACAATAGAATGTATAAATATACAAAAGTAACGGGTTTAGGCTAGTTTCACACTAGCGTTTCATGGAGCTGCGCACAGCCACCGTGAAGCTCCGCCCACATCCGCGCCTCCTCCGGTCAGCTCCGCCTATGGGCGCATGACGCTGCATGCGACCTGCGTACCTTATCTTTAGCATTGGGTACGCAGGCCATGTGCAAGTATGCATTTGCCGATGCATGCGTCCTTTTGACGGTACGCCGACCTGCGCCAA
Source organism: Dendrobates tinctorius (assembly GCF_039654945.1). Lineage (NCBI taxonomy): Eukaryota > Metazoa > Chordata > Amphibia > Anura > Dendrobatidae > Dendrobates > Dendrobates tinctorius. Next base: position 33,770,388 of record NW_027361703.1, on the reverse strand, counting down.
ACATTTTGGTGCGATCTGCACACCGTCAAAAGGACGCATGCGCTGGCAAGTGCATACCTGTGCACGGCCTGCATACCCAATGCTAAAGTTAGGGTATGCAGGTCACATGCAGCGTCATGCGCCCATAGGCGGAGCTGACTGGAGGAGGCGCGGCCGTGGGCGGAGCTTCACGGTGGCAGTGCGCAGCTCCAGGAAACGATAGTGTGAAACTAGCCTTCGTTAATGAGGGAAAGGCTTACCAGAGTTAAGAGGCAGCCGGCTGGGGGCCCCCCTCGTATTTGTCTCTTAACTCTGGTAAGCCTTTCCCTCATTAACTAAACACGTTACTTTTGGGCTTGGGTGCTTCTTTGAAGAGTATGGATCTATACACATGCACCTTTTGAGGGGGTACTTCTGTCTTGTCTGGACTTCTCTGGAAACATGTGTTACCTATTTGTATTTTGTGTTTTTTTACTACTGACAGTTATTAAATAAAATTTACATGCCTTTTTTTACCGGGCACTCCTTTTTTCTCCTGGTCTCTCATGCCCACATACATACATACTCTTCATTTTGTGTCCTCACATCTCCCCACACACATTAAATCCCCCCATCCCCACGCTAAATCCCCCCACACATAAAGTATCCCCATCCGCACTCCAAATCCCCCCCACATAAAGTACCTCCCATCCCCAATCCAAATTCCCCACACTTAAAGTACCCCCATCCCCACTCCAAATCTCCCCACACATTAAGTAACCCCTCATCCTCACTCCAAATCCCCCTCACACATTAAGTACCCCATCCCCACTCCAAATGCCCCCACACATTAAGTACCCCCATCCCCACTCCAAATGCCCCCACACATTAAATAACCCCCATTCCCACTCCAAATCTCCCCACACATTAAATAACCCCTCATCCCTACTCCAAATCTCCCCACACATTAAGTACCCCCATCCCCACTCCAAATGCCCCCACACATTAAGTACTCCCCATCCCCACTCCAAATGCCCCCACACATTAAATAACCCCCATCCCCAATCCAAATCCCCCACACATTAAATAACCCCCATCCCCACTCCAAATCCCCCCACACATTAAATAACCCCCATCCCCACTCCAAATCCCCCCACACATAAAGTACCCCTCATCCCCACTCCAAATCCCCCACACATAAAGTACCCCAATCCCAACTCCAACCCCCCACACATTAAATAACCACCCCAATCCCCACTCCAAATCCCCCCACACATTAAATAACCACCCCATCCCCACTCCAAATACCCCACACATTAAATAGCCACTCCATCCCCACTCCAAATCCCCTCCACACATAAAATAACCACCCCCATCCCCATTCCAAATCCCCCCTCACAGTATTCACACCCCCATCTTCGGTGGTTTCTTTAGCTCCAGAGTGGAGCACTGACTTACCAGCAGTGTTCCCCCTTCTGGGCATCGGCGAGTGACGTCAGCAGCGTGATCACATGACCTGATCAGTACAGATGCCAGTACAATTCATCCCTGGGAGCCGGCACACGGCAGCTTCTCTGCACCACCGACACAGAGAACGGCTGACTCCCAGTTTGGGTGGTAGCAGAATGCAGCCACCAGGGGAGACACTGTGGACCACTGCATTAGGCAGCCCGACTGCAACTCCATGACAGCTGCACCTGGGGCACACGCCCCGGCTGCCCTCCAGATACGTCTCTGCCTAGCCATTATTAATCCAATAGTATTAAAGGGTTAAAAAATACACAGAGACATTAATTTGAAAATATTTTAATGAAGTAATGAAACAGAGTTTTTGACCAAATTTATTACACAGCCAATCCAACTGAAGCCAACGTTCCCCTGGAATAAATTTTTTTTAAAAAAACAACAATATCCATACCTCTCCCCTAGTCATGTCCCCCTGCTGCAATCCATCTGAAGGGGTTAAATAGTTTACAATCAGGAGCAGTGCTAATGCTACCGGCCTGACTGTATACCTATGAGAAATTAACCCCTTAACCCCCAAGGGTGGTTTGCACGTTCATGACCGGGCCAATTTTTACAATTCTGACCATTGTCCATTCATGAGGTAATAACTCTGGAACGCTTCCATGGATCCTGATGATTCTGACAATGTTTTCTCGTGACATATTGTACTTCATGCTAGTGATAAAATTTCATTCATATAACTTGCGTTTATTTGTGAAAAAAACAGAAATTTGGCGAAAATTGTGAAAATTTCGCAATTTTCCAATTTTGAATTTTTATGCCCTAAATCACAGAGATACGGCACACAAAAAAACTTAATAAGTAACATTTTCCACATATTTACTTTACATCAGCACAATTTTGGAACCCAAATTTTTTTTTCTTAGGAAGTCATAAGGGTTAAAATTTGACCAGCGATTTCTCATTTTTGCAACACCATTTTATTTTTACGGACCACATCACATTTGAAGCCACTTTGAGGGGTCTATATGATAGAAAATACCCAAAAGTGACACCATTCTAAAAACTTCACCCCTTAAGTTGCTCAAAACCACATTCAAGAAGTTTATTAACCCTTCAGGTGCTTCACAGGAATTTTTTGAATATTTAAAAAAAAATGAACATTTAACTTTTTTTCACAAAAAAATACTTCAGGTTCAATTTTTTTTATTTTACCAAGGGTAACAGGAGAAGCTGGACTGCAAAAGTTATTGTGCAGTTTGTCCTGAGTACGCTGATACCTGATATGTGGGGGGGAACCACTGTTTCGGCGCATGGCAGAGCTCAGAAGGGAAGGAGCGCCGTTTGACTTTTTCAATGCAAAATTGGCTAGAATTCAGATGGGACGCCATGTCACGTTTGGAGAGCCCCTGATGTACCTAAACAGTGGAAACCCCCCCAAGTGACCCCATTTTGGAAACTAGACCCCCGCAAGGAACTTATCTAGATATGTGGTGAGAACTTTGAACCAACAAGGTCTTCACAGAAGTTTATAACATACAGCGGTACAATTAAAAAATCATATTTTTTCCACAAAAATGATCTTTTCACCCCCAATTTTTATTTTCCCAAGGGTAACAGGACCCTAAAAGTTATTGTGCAATTTGTCCTGAGTACGCTGATACCCCATATATGGTGTAAACGACTATTTGGGCGCATGGCAGAGCTCAAAAGGGAAGCAGCGCCATTTGACTTTTTGGGCTGGAATTGAGATCGGACACCATGTCACGATTGGAAAACCCCTGATGTACCAAAACAGTGGAAACCCTCCACAAATGACACCATTTTGGAAACTAGACCCCCCAAGGAACTTATCTAGATGTGTGGTGAGAGCTTTGAACCCCCAAGGGCTTCACAGAAGTTTATAACGTACAGTCGTACAATTAAAAAATCATATTTTTTCCACAAAAATGATCTTTTCACCCTCAATTCTTATTTTCCAAGGGTAACAGGACCCTAAAAGTTATTGTGCAATTTGTCCTGAGTACGCTGACACCCCACATGTGAGGGTAAACCACTATTTGGGCGCACGGCAGAGCTCGGAAGGGAAGCAGCGCCATTTGACGTTTTTGGCTGGAATTGAGATCGGACACCATGCAGAGTTTGGAAAGCCCCTGATGTACCAAAACAGTGAAAACTCCCCACAAATTACACCATTTTGGAAACTAGACCCCCAAGGAACTTATCTAGATGTGTGGTGAGCACTTTGAACCCCCCAGTGCTTCACAGAAGTTTATAACGCCCGGGCGTGAAAATGAAAAAATTGTATTTTTTCCACAAACATGATCTTTTAGGGTACCAGGAGAAATTGGACCAAAAGTTGTTGTCCAATTTGTCCTGAGTACGCTGATACCCCATATGTGGGAGAAAACTACTGTATGGGCACACGTCGGAGCTCGGAAGGGAAGTAGTGACGTTTTGGAATGCAGACTTTGATGGAATGGTCTGCGGGTGTCATGTTGCTTTTGGAGAGCCCCTGATGTACCTAAACAGTGGAAACCCCCCATAAGTGACACCATTTTGGAAACTAGACCCCCTAAGGAACTTATCTAGATGTGTGGTGAGCACTTTGAACCCCCAAGGGCTTCACAGAAAGAAGTTTATAACACCCGGGCATGAAAATAAAAAATTCGTATTTTTTCCACAAACATGATCATTTAGTCCCCAATTTTTTTATTTTCCCAAGGGTAACAGGAGAAATTGGACCCCAAAAGTTGTTGTCCAATTTGTCCTGAGTATGCTGATACCTCATATGTGGGAGAAAACTACTGTATGGGCACACGTCGGGGCAAGGAAGAGTAGTGACGTTTTGGAATGCAGACTTTGATGGAATGGTCTGTGGGCGTCATGTGCATTTGGAGAGCCCCTGATGTACCTAAACTATTGAAACGCCCCACAAGTGACTCCATTTTGGAAACTAGACCCCCCACGGAACTTATCTATATGTGTGGCGAGCACTTTGAACCCCCCAGTGCTTCACAGAATTTTATGACGCCAGGCGTGAAAATAAAAAAAACATTTTTTTCCACAAAAATGATATTTTGGTCCCCAATTTTTTATTTTCCTAAGGGTAACAGGAGAAATTGGACCCCAAAAGTTGTTTTGCAATTTGTCCTGAGTACGCTGATACCCTATATGTGGGGGTAAAACACTATTTCGGCACATGGCAGAGCTTGGAAGGGAAGGAGCACCATTTGACTTTTTCAACGCAGAATTGGCTGGAATTGAGATCAGACGCCATGTTGCATTTGGAGAGCACCTGATGTGCCCAAACAGTGGAAACCCCCAATTCTAACTCCAACCCTAACCCCAACACACCCCTAACCCTATTCTCAGCCCTAGCCCTAACCCTAGCCCTAGCCCTAACCCTAGCCCTAACCCTAACCCTAACCCTTATGGGAAAATGGAAATGAATACATTTTTTTTATTTTATTATTTTTACCTAACTAAGGGGGTGATAACGGGGGGTTTGATTTACTATTTATGGCGGTTTTTATGTTTGGCAGCTGTCACACGCTAAAAGACGCTTTTTATTGTAAAAATAGTTTTTGCATCACCACGTATTGAGAGCTATAATTTTTCCATATTTTGACCCACTGAGTCATATGAGGTCTTATTTTTTGCGGGACGAGTTGATCTTTTTATTAGTATCATGATTGGGCACGTGACATCTTTTGATCGCTTTTTAGTCCGACTTTTGGGACGCAGAATGAACAAAAACCAGCGTTTCATGAATTTCTTTTGGGGGGTGCGTTTACACCGTTCCACGTGCGATAAAATTGATAAAGCGGTTTTATTCTTCGGGTCAGTACGGTTACAGCGATACCTCATTTAGGTCGTTTTTTTATGTTTTGGCGCTTTTATGCAATGAAAACAATTTTATATAAAAAATAATTATTTTTACATAGCTTTATTCTGTGAGCTATAACTTTTTTATTTTTTCACTGATGATGCTGTATGGCAGCTCGTTTTTTGCAGGACAAGATGACGTTTTCAGCGTTACCATGCATATTTACATGTGTCTTTTTGATTGCGCGTTATTGCACTTTTTGTTCTGCGGTATGATAATAAATCATTATTTTTTGCTTCGTTTTTTATTTTTATTTTTTAAGGGGTTCGCTAAAGGAGTTAACTAATGGGACAGTTTTATAGGGCAGGTTTTTACAGACGCGGCGATACCAAATATGTGTACTTTTATTGTTTTTTTTTTTATTTCCAAAAAATGAATTTATTAGGGATTTTTTTTTAAAATTTATTTAGCGATTTTTTAAAAATTATTTTTACACTCCCTGCAGGCCCCCGAAGGTCCCCGTCACCATCTTGGATTTGAGGACCTGCAGGGATGGAGCCCCCCGCAGCAGCTCTGCACATTGCGCTGCTGTGGGGGGCTCAGGGAAGCACGGAGGGAGCCCCCTCCCTGCCGATGCTTCCCTTTAACCCCCGGTACACCGCGATCGTGTTTGATCGCGGTGTGCAAGGGGTTAACATGTCGGGGGCGGTCCGTGACCGCCCCTGAAACATTGTGCTGGATGTCAGCTCTGATAATCAGCTGACACCCAGCCGCGATCAGCGCGCTCACCACGTGGGCGCCGCTGATCGCTGTGACGTACTATCCCGTCCCTGGGAATTAAGTCCCAGGGCACATGGATGGGATAGTATGTCACATGACAGAAAGAGGTTAATGAAAACTTGTCTGCGCAGGTGACCCCGGCTGACCGGAGATGAAATATTTAGCGTGGGAAAGTTTCAGAAGATTTTCCCACGCTCCTGAGTTCACCTCAGGTCAGGCGGGGACTCTACGCAGCCTCAGTGATATTAGCGTGGCCCATCAGACTCTAGTTACACCACTGCTTAAGAGTTAACTTCCCCACTTCTGAATAATTACATTGCAAATGCACCCCTTCACTTCATTCATTCTTTATGGGACTGTCATATAAAGCCAAGTACAACTTTCCCTTTAAGCTGTTTTCAAACAAGCATTTATCATACTTGTCCATTCTTCCAGAAGTCCAGGAGACAAACAGGAAAAAAGAAGATCCACTAGAGCTCCTGATCCAGATGCTCTAGGTCAGTGATGGCGAACCTATGGCACGCGTGCCTGAGAGGGCACTCAGAGCCCTCTCAGCTGGCACGCGGCCTTGCCTCACTGTTCCAGAGCTGCAGCTTCCTCCTTCTCACTTTCTCTCACTTATTGAGCAGCGCGGCCACGGAGCTGATGATGTCATCCAGCCGCGTCCGCGCCTCTAGATGTGTGAGAGGAAGTGAGAGGGACCGAGGGAGGAAGCTGCCATCACAGCATGTGTGCGTGTGTGTGGCCACTGGTGTGTGTGTGTGTTGAATGTGGCCGCTGGTGTGGGTGTGGCCGCTGGTTTGTGTGTGTGTGATGGGTCGAGGGCCAATGATGGAAGTGATGGGGAGAGGGGAATGAGGGGAGTGATGGGGGAGAGGGCTAATGATGGGGAGAGGGCCAATGATGGGAGTGATGGGGAGAGGGGAATGATGGGAGAGGGGAATGATGGGAGTAATGGGGAGAGGGCTAATGATGGGAGTGATGGGGAGAGGGCTAATGATAGGGAGAGGGGAATGATGGAAGTAATGGGGAGCGGGGAATGATGGGGGTGATGGAGAGAGGGGAATGATGGGAGTGATGGGAAGAGGGGAATGATGGGGTGATGGAAAAGGCAATGATGGGAGTGATGGGGAGAGGGCTAATGATGGGAGTGATGGGGAGAGGGCTAATGATGGGAGTGATGGGGAGAGGGCCAATGATGGGAGCGATGGGGAGAGGGGAATGATGGGAGTGATGGGGAGAGGGGAATGATGGGGAGAGGGGAAAGATGGGAGTGGAGAGGGGAATGATGGGAGTGATGGGGAGAAGGGAATGATGGGAGTGATGGGGAGAGGGGAATGATGGGGAGAGGGCCAATGATGGGAGTGATGTGGAGAGGGGAATGATGGGAGTGATGGGGAGAGGGGAATGATGGGAGTGATGGGGAGAGGGGAATGATGGGAGTGATGGGGAGAGGGGATTGATGGGGAGAGGGGAATAATGGGAGTGATGGGGAGAGGGCTAATGGTGGGGAGAGGGCCAATGATGGGAGTGATGGGGAGAGGGGAATGATGGGAGTGATGTGGAGAGGGGAATGATGGGAGTGATGGGGAGCGGGGAATGATGGGAGTGATGGGGAGAGGGCTAATGATGGGAGTGATGGGGAGAGAGCCAATGATGGGAGTGATGGGGAGAGGGCTAATGATAGGGAGAGGGGAATGATGGGAATGATGGGGAGAGGGGAATGATGGGGGTGATGGGGAGAGGGGAATGATGGGAGTGATGGGAAGAGGGGAATGATGGGGTGATGGAGAAGGCAATGATGGGAGTGATGGGGAATGATGGGAGTGATGGGGAGAGGGGAATAATGGGAGTGATGGGGAGAGGGGAATGATGGGAGTGATGGGGAGAGGGGAATGATGGGGTGATGGAGAAGGCAATGATGAGAGTGATGGGGAGAGGGGAATGATGGGGGTGATGGGGAGAGGGCCATTGATGGGGTGATGGGGAGGAGGAAATGATGGAGGTGGTGGAATGGGCAATTTCTACATGAAGAGGATCATGATGGGGCATATTTCTACATGAAAGGGATCACAATGGGACATATTTCTGCATGAAGGGGATCATGATGGGGCATTTCTACATGAAGGGGATCATGATGGGGCATATTTCTGCATGAAGGGGATCATGATGGGGCATTTTTCTACATGAAGGGGATCATGATGGGGCATATTTCTGCATGAAGGGATCATGATGGGGCATTTCTGCATGAATGGGATCATGATGGAGCATATTTCTGCATGAAAGGGATCATGATGGGGAATATTTCTGCATGAATGGGATCATGATGGGGCATATTTCTGCATGAAGGGGATCATGATGGGGCATATTCCTACATGAAGGGGATCATGATGGGGCATATTACTACAAGAAGGGGATAATGATGGGGCATATTTTTGCATGAAGGGATCATGATGGGGCATATTTCTGCATGAAGGGGACAATGATGGGGCATATTTCTACATGAAGGGGATCATGATGGGGCATGTTTCTGCATGAAGAGGATCATGATGGGATTTCTGCATGAACAGGGTCATGATGGGACATTTCTACATGAAGGGGACCATGATAGGGCATTTCTGCATGAATGGGATCATGATGGGGCATATTTCTGCATGAAAAGGATCATGATGGGGAATATTTCTGCATGAATGGGATCATGATGGGGCATATTTCTGCATGAAGAGGATCATGATGGGGCATTTCTACATGAAGGGGATCATGATGGGGCATATTTCTACATGAAGGGGATCATGATGAGGCATATTTCTACATGAAGGGGATCATGATCGGGCATATTTCTGCATGAAGAGGGTCATGATGGGGCATTTCTACATGAAGGGGATCATGATGGGGCATATTTCTGCATGAAGAGGGTCATGATGGGGCATTTCTACATGAAGGGGATCATGATGGGGCATATTTATACATGAAGGGGATCATGATGGGGCGTGTTTCTGCATGAAGGGGATCATGATGGGGCATTTGGCACATGTTGGCACTTTGTCATAAATAATTGGGTTTTAGGTTGCAGTTTGGGCACTTGGTTTCAGAAAGGTTCGCCATCACTGCTCTAGGTGATCCTCCTATGTGGGACTGAAGATGGCAATGTTGTCCAGGTAAAAGGCTGTGTACCCTTCAAGTCCCTTAAGCAGCATATTGACCATCCGCTGAAAAGTGTCAGGGGCATTTTTCATGAACAGTGGCATCACTGTAGACTCGTACAGATAAAATGGGGTAACAAAGGCAGAGCGTTCCCATACGTCTCAGTGGTCAAGTTGCACTGCCAGACCAGAACCTGCTTGATGTCCTCATAGCTCAGGATTTTTAGGGCCTTACCCCTTAGGTGAGGTGTTATGAACCGGACCCACTGGTCCTTAGGCAGATGGTACCGACGGTAAAGTTATTTCAAATGCCAGAAAGAAAGTGTCCAAGTTCCCTCCTTTGTCCAGCATAGGGAAGTCTAAGGGGACTCTCGACTGGCTGGGTTATGCAAGTGGAGCTGGAGTTGGAGCTTGAGAATTTGTCGCTGGTGCTCGCGCTCGGCCGTTCTGCCTTTACTATGAGGGTCTCATAGGTGGGTTTGTCTCCCAACCGGAGACTGACCAGGGCAACTTGCAGGACTTGAGCCTGCCTGTCTATGGGATAGACAGGTGGTAAGTGGACCACTGCGGGACTGATCGCTGGCCACTGGCTGGGAGGTTGGACAGGTGGTGAGCGGACCACTGAGAGATTGACCGCCAGCGACTGGCTGTGAGAATGAACAGGTGGTGAGTGGCCCACTGAAGGACTGACCGCTGGTGACTGGCTCCTTAGGGAGCCTGGGCTGGACTCCCCCTCTGTTTGAGCAATGCCCATAGCACTGGTCATGTCCCTGGCTCTGCCCCTGGTGCCACTTGCAAATCTTTGGTCACTGACACAGAGCTGCAACCTGCACCCACACACCTTACAGTATTTGCACACAGACTGTCTAGTGCTGAGCTGATCTTAAGACCCCAGTAGCAAAAAGCTACTGCTGGTAGTATTTAGTATCTGGTATTATGGGTCCCACACTCACACACACTATTATCTCAATCCCACCGTGCTGCCACCTTGTGTGAAGGATGACACCGGAGAGATCACACAGAATCCCACCACATGTTACGAACCCCGCACCTCACTATTACATCAGACGAATCACATAATGTGGTCTCCCCACTATCACCAATGTGAGGTTCCGCACCCCCTGGGGTCAGCTTGGTACAGTTTTACACAGAGACCCCGTGCCCTATTAATCCACTTCTCCCCTTGCTATTCCTCTGCCTCTGCCAATCCCTTCATTGGCCTCCAATTCCCCGAGTCCAGTCTAAATTTCTAACAATGACTTACGAGGCTGTCCATAATCTGTCTCCTCCATACAGTGCATCTACAAATTAATCTTCCTATACTTATGCACATGTGTAAGGGGATGGAAAATACGTTTGTAAAATATGTATTGGTATTGGTACACCATTAGGTGTATTACCATTAGTTGCTTTATTTGTATTGCTACACAGTCAAGTGTATTACCATATTACTAACTGTATATAATGTACATTGGTGTGCTGTTATATTCATGTTAGGGTAAGTGTAAATACTATTATTGTCCACTAGATGGGGGCATTATACGATCTGTAGTTCCCAGTTAGATGTGTAGTGTAAGATAGAAATTTAGCAATATAGTATAGGAAATAGTTAATTTAGGAGGGCCTTGTTGTGAGGTAAGGGAGGAACATTTCCTGTCTTCCAGTAGTTGGGCTAGGGAGCTGAAGGAGCTCAGTTGGGGTCAGAGAGCCCCTCACTGTCCAGGGGGCTAATGCCCTAGGAACAAAACAGTGGCCCCGTAACGTTTGAAGCTTAAGCCCAGCCATCCAGGGCCAGTGCGAAGAAGACTACAGCAGTCACAACAGTGAGAGCAGTGTCAGTGCAAGGAGAGGCCGGTGCACTAATTGTGGACACAGCAGCAAGGGCAGGCAGGTCACTCGCCATGTGGCAACTGACATCGGGAGCTGATGATCTTATGTCTGGGGCGAAAAAGACAGGTGAATGTTTACCCGTAGCAGAGCTGAACAGGGAAGACGCCTAGGACTCCTCTGGGACAGTCCGACCCGGGTACATCCTGTGTAATCGTGAGAGAAGTGCAGGGAAAGAGAAGGAACAATTCAGTGTGAAACCTGTTGTTAATGTTGTGAAGACTATGAATGTGCTGTATAGAGAACTTGTTAAAGTTGAAGTCGACTGTGTCTCGGTTAATGCAAATTTGCCTGGAGAGGGTCCCCTGGGCATAGGGAAGATCCTGAAGGAGCTGGACCTGAAGATACAGGTATGCTGACTAGTGGACATTGTTTTCCTGTACGGGGAGGCCAGTAAACAGAAGCCCAGGTGTCCTCGGCCATGACTGTGGTCCTGGCCGAACCTTACATTTGGCGTAGTTGGCAAGATGTGACTACCTCGCAATGCGGAGGAACCACAAAGAGAAAAGCTGATGATTTGAGTGTAATTGCTGTGGCCATAAAGAATGGTGTGTTAAAAGCAGCAAGTGAAGGTAATGTGATTGAAAATGCAGAGGGAAAAAGTGGAAATGATCTGCAAGTGTCAAACAAGATGGACCTGACTGAAACTTTGCATCCAGGAAGAACGGATGCCCTGGAAATGGCAAGTAACTTAAATGCACCTGCTGTGCCCTTGGAAAATGGCAAAAAAGATGTGAAAGTAATTGCTGTGTACAGAGAAGTTATAGAAGAAGAATTTGAGGATGTTTTTGAAATACCGGATGTGACTAATAAATTGGACTTGTCTAAAAACCTGAAAGAATCTGATATTGTGATGGCTAAGATGGCGGCCGTGAAGATGGCGGAGTTTAGCGCCAAAAAGGAGAACAACCAAGATGACACCCTTCATGGGCGTGACAGCGCAGAGATGGCATGAAAATCTGACCGACAATGCCCCTCGTTCCACTCATGGTGGGCGCGGATGAAAAGAAAGAGACCTCGCCCTCTTCCACCCAATGCAGAGAAATGGGTGGAGTGGCTAGAAGCGACCCCACCCTGGAACGGGTGGGGCCCAGAAGAAAATATTGTGTGCAGCTGTGGTGGCCTAGGCCACCTTGAATGGAGATGGCAAATGAGAGGTGTCGCAGATGAAGTCCAGACTGACTGCTTCCCCGTACCTGTGGTGAAGTGCTGACGGCGACTGCAGGAGCTGGAACATCATCGTGAGCCGGAGCATCATGCAGAGCCAGCGTTGTGGTGCCAGGAGGAGGAACCTCGTCGTATGGAACCAAAGCTGTTAACTCAGCAGGGACTGGAAACAATGACCGCCCTCGAGAAACCAGGACCTGAAGCCGAATATGAGCTGGAGCTCTATTTGCCAGCAGCATCCCGCGGTTCCGGGACTGGCCTGGCCAGCGGTCTGAAGCAGGAAAGGGTGAGTGCACTTCAGCTCTCCACCCCGAAGGGATGTTCCCTCCCTGGGTTCCTTGCTTCGGAAGCTGTCGTATGGCCCCTCAACCCTGAAGGGTGGTCTGTGCCTCGACCCCGTACCCCAGATGCCCAGCCAGTCATTTGGTCACCCAACCCAGGTAGTGAGCCTCTGCATAACAGTCCTGCTCTACACGATCAGTCCCTAGCTCACTATATTCAGGAGGCACAGTTGGCCCACTGTCCCCCCGGTCCGTGAGCGGCCGGGTTTTGCCCTTCTGTCATTGTGGTGGCAGGAGAAAACGACAGAAGCATACAGTCTAGATCACGTGAAGTCATTATTTCCCTCTACTCCTCTTTGGTCAGACCTCATCTGGAATATTGTGTCCAGTTTTGGGCACCACATTTTAAAAAAGACATCAACAAACTGGAGCAAGTTCAGAAAAGAGCGACCAGAATGGTGACCGGTCTGCAAACCCTGTCTTATGAGGAAAGGTTGCAGGATTTGGGAATGTTTAGTTTGCAAAAGAGAAGACTGAGAGGAGACTTAATAGCTGTCTACAAATATCTAAAGGGCTGTCACATTGTAGAAGGATCAACTTTATTCTCATTTGCACAAGGAAAGACTAGAAGCAATGGGATGAAACTGAATGGGAGGAGACACAGATTAGATATTAGAAAAAACTTTTTGACAGTTAGAGTGATCAATGAGTGGAACAGGCTGCCACGAGAAGTGGTGAGTTCTACTTCAATGGAAGTCTTCAAACAGAGGCTGGACAGACATCTGACTGGGATGATTTAGCGAATCCTGCTTTGAGCAGGGGGTTGGACCAGATGGCCCAGGAGGTCCCTTCCAACTCTACGATTCTATGATTCTATGATTCTATGACACCTGCAGCTGTAGGGTAGTTTACTGGAGCATGGGCATGGAGCCCGATGTGAAGTGGAGTGGCACGGTTCACATGCCATTGAACTATTGTGAATACTGCTTAAAGGACGTTGTCCTCGTTGCACTATGCTGATTTTCGGGACTGTTCCGTGTCCCTGTGGGCGAAGGAGCCCTGGAGCACCAAAAAAGTTGGGTGCAATGTGGCCAGTATGGGCCATGGCTGAAATGTGTTTTTCCCTATTAAACTGTTTATGTTTCTTTCTGCTGGAAAGAAGGAACTTGCCCTGGGACTGTGTCAGGGACTGAATATCACTGCAACAACAGACTGTTCTTGGAAACAGGCAGTGCACATGGTATTTAAGGGCAGTATCACTCTTAAAGGGAGGGGGACGATCCCCTTTGAAAAGACTGTTTTATTTCAAGGACAACTGCCCCTAAAGTACTGTTGACCTAATGAATATGCCTTTTGATTGTGAATATGTTTGGTCCTAACAGAATGGGACCATGCCATCCACAAAGGAAGGGGGAGCTTACCCCAGGGACTGTGGACCCAATTAAAGGGGTCGCCTTGCAAATACGGTTGACTCTGAAGGACTGGATCAGAGTTAGTGGACATGGATGCCACCTGGTGGACTGTGAGCCAGGCACTTCGTTCTAACGCATAGACTTTCGTGCGGCGTTGTACAGACTTGGCCCATAATGGGCAATACATTCAGAGTTCGTATATCTCCCTGCGTGGAGTATTACATGTAAATAAATTACAGTTTTATTAATGTTTGGTCAGGGACGACCACATTTAAGGAAAGAAGGAATGTAAGGGGATGGAAAATACGTTTGTAAAATATGTATTGGTATTGGTACACCATTATGTACAGTATATTACCATTAGTTTCTTTATTGGTACTGCTACACAGTCAAGTGTATTACCCTATTACTAACTGTATATAATGTACATTGGTGTGCTCTTATATTCATATGATAGGGTAAGTGTAGTTACTATTATTGGCCACTAGATGGGGGCATTATACAATATGTAGTTCCCAGTTAGATGTGTAGTGTAAGATAGCGATTTAGCAATATAGTATAGGAAATAGCTAATTTAGGAGGGGCTTGCTGTGAGGTAAGGGAGGAACATTTCCTATTTTCCAGGAGTCGGGCTAGGGAGCTGAAGGAGCTCAGTTGGGGCCATAGAGCCCCTCACCGTCCATGGGGCTAAAGCCCTAGGGACAACACTATGGCCCCGTAACGTTTGAAGCTTAAGCCCAGCCATCCAGGGCCAGTGGGAAGAAGACTACAGCAGTGATAGCAGTGAGAGCAGTGTCAGTGCAAGGAGAAGCCAGTGCTCTAATTGTGGACACAGCATCAAGGGCGCGCAGGTTGCTAGCCATGTGGCAACTGACTTCGGAAGCTGATGATCTTATGTCTGGGGCAAAACAGACAGGTGAATGTTTACCCGTAGCAGAGCTGAACAGGGAGGACGCTGAGGACTTGTCTGGGACAGTCCGACCCGGGTACATACTGAGTAACCGTGAGAGAAGTGCAGGGAAAGAGAAGGAACAATGCAGTGTGAAACCTGTTGTTAATGCTGTGAAGACTATGGATGTGCTGTGAAGACACAGGTAAGGTATGCTGACTAGTGAACATTGTTTTCCAGTGAGGGGAGGCCAGGACACAAGCCCAGGTGTCCTCTGCCGTGACTACGGTCCTGGCCGAACCTTACACATGTATATTTTGGTTCTCACCAGACCTCCTTCTCTCCTCTGCTCTTCACCCAACCACCTCAAATAATTTATCTAGCATCTCCCATTCTCTGGAATTCATTGACTCATCATGTCTGATTGTCTTCCACATTTGGAATCTTCGGATGTAGCCTGAAAACTCATCTCTTCGGGAAAACCGGAACTGCTGCACCCCCCCTCCTCAACCTACTGTCTCCTTCCTCATTTCTCTGTAGATTGTGAGCCTCTCCTCCACTGTACCAGTCTGTTCCTGTCTATATGTTATATTTATGTAAACCCTTTTCACATCTAAGACACAATGGAATTAATAGTGCTTTAAAAAGATAATAAAAATATTATAATACGCCACATAGTAAATGGGTTAAAAGCAAATCCCACAAAACAAGTTTTTTGCTGTCATCCCCTCCCTCAAAAATATTTTATATAATTTAAATTCATTATTTCTGCTTCAAAATAGTCGCACTAAAAATACTTGTTCTCCAAAAACCAAGCTCTTCTGTGTCTACATCATGATGAAAAAAAAATCCTAATGTTAAAAAGAAACTCAAGACGATAACTGGATTAATAAAGGAAAAAGAACATTTTTCAAGTAGCACGTATAGCGCGGACTGCAGATGAATCTATCCGGATGCGTTAAGAAAAAGTATAGTTTGTTGCTGCAAATGAGAACAATAAACAAGGACAAGCGCATTGTATCTAGTTGGTCAATAGAGATTATCACCTTTGTCACCCAGTGTTACAAATAATCCATTGTAAATAATTGTGTTCAGTTGCTGATAGATTAGCCTTTGCCTTGTATCCTTGAAAGTTGTATAACATTTGTAACTTTGGTAGTGACAACAACCTTGATATAAGTATATGGTATATTGCATTTTACACTTAGATATTTTGTACAGCATACTGTATATGCCATAGCTAATGGTTTACAGTCTATTAACTAAAATGGAAGAATAAAAATCAAGTCTGAATAGTGAAAATGAAAAAAAAACTAATGTGAACTTATGATCCATGGATATGGGCAAATAAGGGATTATTTATCTTTCTCTTTGCAATTATTTTATTTGGAATTTGAAGTCATTCTTGACGTAAAATTTCACACTAATAAAATGATAATATTACAATTATTAAATAATAAGCAAATTAACCTCTTGGTGACCTGACAGATCATGGCACATTGATACCAAAACACAACCCACAATTTAATATCACATATTACACCTTTCTGCAATAAATCAAGAAAGGCACATCCAGCCCATGAATGGCAGCGCTTCCCAGGACTCACATCCAAAGATGATATTTCATATTTTTTTATTTGATATGTTAAAAAAGAGGAGATACACTCTCTAGTCTGATATATGTCTTATTCAGACTCCCCTTCATGTTTTTCCATCTTGCCCTTTTTCTATTTCAGGGTCCTGGCATCACATGATTTACATCTTATCTCAGATGTTTTACTGGGGCTCTATGGCTCTCTATTTTGTGTGCCACCACCATTTTCATGCATATTCTTTGATGCTTGTGTAATTATATAGGCATCAGCCTTCCTGACAGGTCTCCTTATTTCTAAGCAATGCCTCTTAACCCATTACTTGCATTACTTGCCAAATTAGCAATTTTAATTTTTTTTTTTTTAATGACAGATTTTTAATGATTTGGGTCCTAATGAATCAGAAACATAATTTGCCAAATGTTTACAAGTACGGATTTTTCAGAAAAGGGCGTCCCAATTTTGGGAGATTGGCAGAAAGTGATAGCAAAAACTCAGAAAAGATAGAACTTATTCAACTTTTATTTTTTGCATTTTTTGCTTACAAACTATTATGCAAACAGTATGTTTATGCACTTTTTTTCAAAATATTATATTACAAAATTCTCCAAAAAACTCAGTTAGGGGAATGGAATACAGCAAAACACTTAGCATGAAGGGGAACATCACACCGTTTGCAAATTCTGGTTGTTTTTTTCTTACATAAAGCACACCTTCTTTGTGTAGCAATTGGCTCTATCAAATGATTACCAGGATCAAATCTGAAGTCATCACTAACTCGGCCACCTAATAGTTTACTCCGTTGAGGTCCACATCGCTTTGGGGTTGATTGTGTGCTTTTGCTTAGATAGGCCAATGCCATCCTCCTCCTTACACTTAGCAGTGGCACACTTTCTTCTGGATTTGCCTTTTGATATGCCCTCCAGGTGTTGACAACGGAAATGTCTATCATTTGAGTGGAAAGGGGGCCACCACCACTTTTTGGAATGGATTCTGACACGGTACAGGGAGATTTGTTTGTCCAATAAATCAACTCCCCCCCATGTGGGAATTATATTCCTGAACCATCAGCAGCATTGAGATTTGGACATGTTTTTTCTGTTTTTGAGAGTACCTACGAGCTGTTGACAAAGGCTCTATTGTGCTGAAGTTCATGCCAAACGTGACAACCTTCTTATCCTTCCATTTCACCACAAGAATGTTATTTGCTTTATCAAACCGGTAATCACAAAATCCTCTTTCCTTTTGTTTTTCAATCTCCTTGCTTGGCATAAGAGCACACTGTGATTTTCTCTCATAGTGCCAGTAGCTTGGATGTTTTTGTTTTTCAGCATCACCAGAGCATCAATACTTTTAAAGAAATTGTCAAAAAATAACTTGTAACTGAATGACTGGGAATTAGGAATTACATTTGTAAGTTGTGAAATTACTCTCAAGCCTAACGGTCCTTCCGCTTTGTCAGACTTACCACAGTATGGCACAAATTTGTAGAGGTAGACATTGGAACTGCACAGACACCAAATTTTGTAGCCGAATTTTATTGGCTTACCTCGCATGTACATTTTTGTAGGATGTTTGCCATAGTAGCAGACCATCATTTCATCTAAGGAAAATTCCTGGTGGAATACACCAAATTTCAGGAATTCTTTCCCCAGTGCTTAAAAGAATAACTTTGTACATCTTGTCAGACTTGTCAATTTTAAAATTGTCATTTAGGTGTATATATTTTTTAATTTCCCTAAAATGGTTCTTTGACATTGCTTTGTACACCAATGGAACTCCCACATCTTGAGCTTGTTCCCAGTACATGTCCTCTTGGGGGAGAGAATGATATCCAGACAGTAATAATATGCCTAAGAAAACTTGTAATTCTTCCTCGCTGATGGAAAAGGAGGGTTTATTTTTTTGGTTTGCATATAGCATGCTTTGGGTCAAAATAATATCCATAACATCATGGGAAAAAAACTCTACAAATACTTCAACGTCATTTTTATTTTCTAAAAGGTCACAAATGTTGCTTATTTCGGATGTATCCTTGTCCGCACTGCTTTCATATGTTGGTTGACATTTTTTCCATTTTGGAGTTGCTGCACATTGTAATATTTCTGTTGCATTTTTTTTCTTGCTCACAACTGGTTTTGAAGTTTGATTCCTTGGTCGTTTTCTGCTACTGGTACTTGAAGTTCCTGCTGAGGTGGATGGTAAATTCTCAGTTGATGCCACCTCAGGAGCCTCTTCAATTTCTGTTGAAGTGTGCAATACCTCCAAAGTTCCTGCTACATCATTCAATTCATGAACAAGAAGCTCATTTTCCTGAAAATCTTCCTCATCAGTTGCCTCATCAGGGTCAGGGGGCACAATCACTACTTCAACATCAGAAACTTCCTCTTCTTGGTCATCTAATTCCTCAAGATAACCTAGTATTTCATCAACAGTAAGTCCTTTTTTATATCAATATGCCATGTTCTTACTGCTGATACAACAAAAACAAAAATTAGTATAGTAACATTTACAAAACTATAGATAAAAATATATATTATTTTAAATATATATATATATATATATATAAATATTTCACATTTCACTATCCATTCATAAAACAAGCTAAATAAAAAATTGTAATGAATAAAAACATAAAATACCAACCTTATACACTGTGATGTGATTGTAAACAATGTCTGACAAGCCAGCAAGTTACAGGGTCTGTTCTCCTGAGTGTCTCCAGTACAGCTGAGATATCAGGTTTCACAAAGCATATATAGTCAGAAAGGTACTGGGGAAGGGTGGTGGAGGGGTGAGGGATTTCCAGACTATCTAGTAAGAAGGAATAAATGAAACTAAAAGACCTCTGCCTGCCATATCAGTTGTAAATCATTTAGGGTTATGTATAAAAACTAGTGAATCAAACAAAAATTTCCATGTAAAAAATACATCGAAAATAGATAGTGCATTCTGCCAATGTCCCAAAAATGGGACGGCAATTTCACTTGAATATAACTCTGGCCTTGGTAAATCTACATCAATGCCATTGCATTATATACCTTCCTTCAAGTATAAACAATAGTTCTACAGTAATAACTTTGTGATCACAGAACTGTGATTTTTAATAATAATTTCAGCTTATGATCCTAATTTTGAAAAAACCTCGAAAATAGGTGCTTTGAAAGCTCTCTAGGTGGAAGAATATTCAATTAAAAATGACAATGACATGATTTCCTGTTTTGAAAACATTAATTTTACAAACACAACACAAAAATTGGACCTAATTATAAAATCTTAGTTGCTAGAAGCAAAAGATTAGGCGTCTCAAAAAAGGACATTGGTAAATAAGAGAGGGGCCGTGGTGCGCACGCGCAGTTTACAGGCACACATCACCTGAATTGCTGTATCTTGTGCAGTATGGATTTTTCTCACCACTTCTCTGCACGCCAGGGAGCTGTGGTGCGCACACGCAGTTTGCGGGCACACGTCATCTCAACTGCTGTGACCTGCGCAGTATGTATTCTTCCCACTTCTTCCTCTCTGCACGACAGCTCATAGCACCATTGTGCGCATGCACGGTTCTGACTCAGACGTCACTTTCCTTCAGCAGCCGCTCCTCCGTTACTGCCCGCCCCTGGAGCTTTCTGAGTGCCTGCGTCTACTGGGGCTGGTATGTCACCTATGATTTCCATTATTACCACATACCTTTTTCACCTATTCCCCTGATTGACCGCTACTTAAGACTGGATGATTGCTATTTGCTTTAATTCCCCTGACAAAGCTGCACCTAGCAGCGATATGCGTGGGGCTTCCCACACTGCCTTGGTCCCGGGACTATTTTCTACTGACTGCCTACCCCTGACGCCCTTTGCTGGACTGCCTTCTATAGCATTGGTATCACTATTCCACTGCTTCCATCCACCTTTAATCATAGAATCATAGAATCGTAGAGTTGGAAGGGACCTCCTGGGCCATCTGGTCCAACCCCCTGCTCAAAGCAGGATTCGCTAAATCATCCCAGTCAGATGTCTGTCCAGCCTCTGTTTGAAGACTTCCATTGAAGGAGAACTCACCACTTCTCGTGGCAGCCTGTTCCACTCATTGATCACTCTAACTGTCAAAGAGTTTTTTCTAATATCTAATCTGTGTCTCCTCCCATTCAGTTTCATCCCATTGCTTCTAGTCTTTCATTGTGCAAATGAGAATAAAGTTGATCCTTCTACAATGTGACAGCCCTTTAGATATTTGTAGACAGCTATTAAGTCTCCTCTCAGTCTTCTCTTTTGCAAACTAAACATTCCAAAATCCTGCAACCTTTCCTCATAAGACAGGGTTTGCAGACCGGTCACCATTCTGGTCGCTCTTTTCTGAACTTGCTCCAGTTTGTTGATGTATTTTTTAAAATGTGGTGCCCAATACTGGACACAATATTCCAGATGAGGTCTGACCAAAGAGGAGTAGAGGGAAATAATTACTTCATGTGATCTAGACTGTATGCTTCTGTTAATACATCCTAGAATTGCATTTGCCTTTTTTGCTGCTGCATCACACTGTTGTGTCATATTCAGTCTGTGATCTATTAGTATACCCAAGTCTTTTTCACATGTGCTGTCACTTAGCCCTATTCCTCCCATTCTGTATATGCTTTTTTCATTTTTATTGCCCAGATGTAGTACTTTGCATTTCTCCCTGTTAAAGACCATTCTGTTAGTTGCTGCCCACTGCTCCAGTTTATTTATATCTTTTTGAATTCTCTCTCTCTTCTCTAGTATTAGCTATCCCTCCTAGCTTTGTGTCATCAGCAAATTTAATCAGTTTACCCTCAATTCCTTCATCTAAATCGTTGATAAAGATGTTGAACAATACAGGGCCCAGGACAGAGCCCTGTGGTACCCTACTTCTTCTAACTGGATGTGCAGCCATTTACGACCACTCTTTGGGTCCGATCACTAAGCCAGTTATGAATCCACCTAACAGTTGCCTTGTCCATTCCTTACTTAGTCATTTTTTCAATAAGGATTGTATGAGATACTTTGTCAAATGCTGAAGTCAAGATATACTATATCTACAGCATTTCCTTGATCCACCCAATCAGTGATACCGTCATAGAAGGAAATTAAGTTAGTCTGACATGACTTATTAGTTACAAACCCATGCTGACTCTGTTTAATAATTTCATTCTTATCCAGGTACTGACATACATGTTGTTTAATAATTTGTTTAAAGATCTTTCCTGGTATAGAAGTCAGACTCACCGGCCTATAGTTGCCTGGGTCCACCTTCTTCCCCTTTTTGAAGATAGGAACAACATTTGCTCTTCTCCAGTCTTCTGGCACTTCTCCTGTTCGCCAAGAATTTTCAAAGATTATGGAGAGGGGTTCAAAAATTTCTTCTGCTATCTCCTTCTGTACTCTGGGGTGTAATTCATCTGGACCTGGAGACTTGAATTCATTTAGGTTAGCTAAGTGTTTCCTCACTATCTTTCTGTTTATAGATATCCTGGATTCTTCTATTCCCTTAATAGGACAGTGAATAACAGTTGATGTTACATTTCCTTTCTGAGAGAAAACAGATGCAAAATAGGAATTTAAAAGTTCAGCCTTCTCAACATCCTGCCTTACCATTTCATCATTTTCATCCTGTAAAAATCCTATAGCATCTTTGACTTTTCTTTTACTTTTGACATATCCCCAAAATCCTTTATTATTGCTTTTGATATCTCTTGCAAGCCTCAGTTCATTTTCAGTTTTAGCTAATCTGATTTGTGCCCTGCAGGTTCTGCAGACAGCATTATATTCTTCTTTAGATATGCCTCCCTCTTTCCATTTTATAAACATTTTTTTCTTCCTTTTTAGCATGTGCTTAAGTTCTGTGTTCATCCATCCTGGTTTCCTTAAATGCTTCCTATTCTTCCCTCTTTTCAGAATTGTTAACAACTGTGCTTTGAGAATTTCATTTTTCAAGATTTCCCATCCTTCCTGGACATTTTTGTCTTTAAGGATATCCAGCCATTGGATCCCTCCAATTCTCTTTCTGTATCCCTTAAAATCTGCCTTTCTGAAATCTAACCTTGATGTCTGAGTCTTCACAGGTCTTCCGCCTCTAGTTATCCAAAATTCTAAAATAGCATGGTCGCTACCTCCTAGGGTCCCAGCCACTTTTACCTCCTCAACCATTTCCTCCCAGTTTATAAGGATTAGATCCAAGGTAGCAGTTCCCCTTGTTTTCTCCCCTACCTTTTGGAAGATAAAGTTGTCAGCAAGAGAGGCTAAGAATTTCCTTGACCTGTTAGTTTTGCCTGAGAGAGATTCCCAACAAATGTCTGGATAGTTGAAATCTCCCATGACAACTATGTCATATTTTTTGGAGAACTTGGCCATTTGATGCATAAAGAGTTCATCCATTTCTTCAGCTTGCACAGGCGGCCTGTAGTAAATGCCTACAATGGTGTCCTTTCCATTGTTCTGTCCTTGTATTCTTACCCAAACAGTTTCCACAGAACTCCCAGTCTCTGAAGCTTCAATCTCTGTGCAGATATACGTGTTTCTAACATACAATGCAACACCTCCTCCTCGTTTATCAAGTCTGTTTCTTGCAAATAAGTTGTATCCTTCTAGTCTTGTATTCCAATCATGTGTATCGTCCCACCAAGTCTCAGTGTTTCCAATGACATCTTATTTCTTTTCCTGTGTTAGTAGTTCCAATTCTCCTTGTTTGTTGCCCATGCTTTGTGCATTAGTATAGAAACATTTTAGTTTGTGATTGGTTTCTCTTTCTCCAATATTTTTATTAATTAGATTCTTTTGTCTTTGTTCTTCCTTTCCACTTCTAATAGCAGAGTTCTCAACAGCATTTGTCAGGTGTATGGCTTTTTCTGGTCTTTTGCTCCCCTTCCCATGTTGTTCTAGTTTAAAGCTCTCCTTACAAGTGTAGCAAGGCGACTTCCAAATACATGCTTTCCAGTCTTCGTAAGGTGCACCCCATCTCTAGCAAGTAGTCCATCGTATAAGTAATTCACTCCGTGATCCAGAAATCCAAATCGTTGCTGACGGCACCATCGACGTAGCCAGTTGTTCACCTGCAGAATCTTATTCCACCTCCTTGTTCCATGGCCATCCACTGGGAGGATGGAAGAGAAGACCACCTGCGCTCCCAGTTGTTTCACTTTCTTGCCTAAGTCTTCAAAGTCTCTGCAGATGGTTTCCAGGTCATTTCTTGCGGTGTCATTTGTCCCCACATGTAGTAGCAGGAATGGGTAGTCATCTGTAGGTCTGAAGAGTCCTGATATCCTGTCAGACACATCTTTAATTTTTGCACCTGGAAGACAGCACATTTCTCTTGAAGTTATATCAGGTCTGCAGATAGCGGCCTCTGTTCCTCTCAACGGGGAATCCCCCATGACCACCACTCTCCGTTTCTTCTTCACAACATTTTTCTTTCTCCATCCAGGAGGACTCTGAAGGCGTACAAGGTTGCTGTTTGTTGGCAAAGTCTTATCCTGATGTATTTCTTCATCGTTTTCCTGCGTGAGAGCCTGGTACTGGTTCCTGAGCAGTATGGGTGCTGACTGCCTCCTGATCCTCCTGCTTCTCTGGGTCACATGTCTCCATTCCTCTGTTTCTTCAGGTGCACTTCGAATTTCTTCTCTTTCTGTAACATGAAGAGATAATTCTGCTCTGTCTAAGAACTCTTCACCTTCCTTAATGATCTTCAACGTAGCTAACCTCTCTTCGAGATTTTGCAACTTTTCCTCCAACAGGGACACAAGCTTGCATTTGTGGCATGTGAAGTTTGGCTTTTCCACTGGTAAGTCTGTGAACATGTAGCAAGAAATGCAGCTCACCAAATGGCTCCTGGCTTCTTCCATATTGAGATTTCTTAAAAACGATGAAAGATGAGCCAAAATTCGGCACGCGGTTTTCCGATTTCCTCTTTTCAGCTGCAACGGCCAAAACCCAGTGATCGTTGAGCTTGCGGAGACTCTTCACTTATCCCAGAAGGCACTGGGAATATGCAAATGATCTCCTCAAGACTCTTCCCCTGGTTTTCCGATTTCCTCTTTTCAGCTGCAACGGCCAAAACCCAGTGATCGTTGAGCTTGCGGAGACTCTTCACTTATCCCAGAAGGCACTGGGAATATGCAAATGATCTCCTCAAGACTCTCCCCCCGGTTTTCCAATTTCCTCTTTTCAGCTGCAACGGCCAAAACCCAGTGATCGTTGAGCTTGCGGAGACTCTTCACTTATCCCAGAAGGCACTGGGAATATGCAAATGATCTCCTCAAGACTCTTCCCCTGGTTTTAATGTATTAGCAGGCTCTTTTTGTCTCAGTTCAGCTCATTCCTCCACAAGATAGGTTATGGCCTTCTTTCATTACTTTTACCTATAGTGCCCTTTCTCTATTTCTCTATCTGAGGCCTCTTGGAGTGAATGTTTGTGCGCCATTGGTTTTCTGGGGATGCCAAGATTTGGGGTTTGGCGGGTTATGATTTTATGTAGTATTATGTGCATATAAGCTAACGTCTTAAACACTGATCTATGTGCTTTTATGATATGATATTTGCTGTGTCACCTGTTTGGGACTAATAGGGTTGTGCATCTTGCCTTTTAAGTGTTTTATTGTGTTTTTTTTTCCTTTCTCTAATAAAATGTATATATACTTGTACATATATTCTTATTTGGGTGTGCGCCTCATATACTTGGTCCTCTTCTCTCCTTTTTCGATTATTGCCTTCTACTGTGCATTGTGCAGCACCCCTTATTTATTGTGCAATTGATTATTGTTATGCCCATCAGTGGTGCTCCCTCCTTCCCTTTTTTCCACGGTCCTGTAACAAGGGCGACCGGGGTGGTAGTCCTGACCGAGTTCACCCACAAAACACAGTCCACAGACACCCTGGTCCCTTGTACATAAATCACCAAACAGAGCACGGATTACCTTTTCTTCCCCCAGGCACGGTAGTCCAGACAATTAAAATCCTGGGTCTAGCTGCGGTCCAACAGGGAATGAACTTTAATAAAACAGTACTGAGCAAAAAGAGGTACAACACTGGCTTCCTGCTCTCTCCCTGACACTCCATGGCCCTACCCACTACAGCCATGGTAGCCGAAATCAAGCAGCAGTCCACTCGCTGGAATCTTGACGCTTTAGTCCCTTCAGCGGGGGCCCTTCCAAAATCCTGGGGCCGTGTTGTGGTCCTTAAGTCCTTAGCACGGGGCAGCAGATTCTGTTCCCTCCCAGGATCTGGCAATGCCCCGGTTGCTCTTATACACCTGCCCAGAGCCAAGTGCTGGGCTACTGGTGAAAGTTTCCTGCTGCTTTACAGCTGCTGGCCCAGCCCACACCTTTAACTCTTAACTGTGCCTCAGCTAGTGCAATATACATGTTAAAGGTAAAATCCACTTAAGAAATACATTACAAGTTAATACAGATGTAAGAAACATTACATTACAGTACACAGGGTCAATATAACAACTGACAGATATTAACATACAGGTACATACATAACAGCATTATATCACAGAGTGCACAGGATCAGCCATAGGAGAGAGGGAGCACCAAGGGCCTCCGCTACCTCCTTACAGCTAAGAACAGGACTAATGGTGGTTTGCCAGATCCTGTTCCAACTGCTACTCCTAGCAAGGATGCAGCTATCTACTGTTGTGTTTGGGACCTTCATTCACTGACGTCTGTGCACACTGAGCTCTACGGGGAATCTTTCCCCTCTTCAACTTGGGAAGGTTTCAACTATTACCCCATCCAAGTACCCACGGGACTTGCCACCGGCTGGGGAATTTTTATCCGTAAGACTTGGGAAATTAGCCCTATTTGTTTTTGAAGTGCAGGACTATTAGCTTCCACAGGTAGGGACCAACTGGGACCACATTTTAGCTGAGTAACTAAATTATCTATTTATTTTTTAGCTTAAGGTAAAAATACCTCAGGATCATATAAATGTGTTTGTCATCTATCCTAATTTACTATTCTGTCTACAGGTGGTTTATAACATATACTATTTTTTGTCAATTAACTTAAATATTTTTGCCCTAGGTTTTTTTTTTCTTACAGGTCTGTCTGGAAAATTAACCCCCCCTCCCTTATTTCTCTTCCTCTTATTTATTGGCATACTGGGCTTAGGACTAATATCATATGGGGCATTGTGCAATCTATGTCAAACTGAGTTTAAGATTAAAACCCTAATTTTTTCCTTATTTCCTAGTTTGGAGAGGCTATTTGTGCTCAAATGTGCTTATACCTAATTTATGAATATAACAACTGACAGATATTAACATACAGGTACACACATAACAGCATTATATCACAGAGTGCACAGGGTCAGCCATAGGCGAGAGGGAGCACCAAGGGCCTCCATTACCTCCTTACAGTCCCACAAACCCAAATATTAAGATGTTCACCCCAGCCCCCCCACAAAGTATGATGGTCATCTGAACTCCACCCACAGCATAATGGTTAGCCTGCAGCACCCCACACAGTATAATAGTCATGACACACAGTATAATGGTTCCACCCACAGCCCTCCATATAGTATGATGTTCCGCCCACAGCCCCATGTAGCATGATGGTCCCCTCTCACAGTATGATAATCCCCACACTACCAGCCACATAGTATAATGGTTCCCCACAGCCACAATACTGTAGATGGTGTCCTACAGCCCCAATACATTATGATTGTCCCCAACACAGTATGATGGTCCCCCACAGCCTCATATGGTATGATGGTTCACTCACAGGTCCCAATATAATATGATGTTCTCCCGAAAATCCCACATCCTCTAGAATTCTGTGACCAAGCACATTCACCATATTGGGATCCTTCAGACGGAACCTGGAAACCCATCTCTTCAAGAAAGCTTACAACCTGCAATGACCATGCTGCTACCTCAACACCACCAGAGCTACCACAAACCCCAACTTACTGTCTCCTTCCTTATGATTCTGCAGAATGTAAGACCGCAAGGGCAGGGTCCTCTTCCCTCTGTACCAGTCTATCATTGTTAGTTTGTTTACTGTAAGTGATATCTGTATTTTGTATGTAACCCCTTCTCATGTACAGCACCATGGAATCAATGGTGCTATATAAAAATAATAATAATAATGGTCCCCCCACAGTCCCCTATATATTATGATGTCCTTCCTATAGGCCCCATATAGCATGATGGTCCTCCCACAACCCCAATACAGTATGATGGTCCCCCACACAGCATGATGAGACCTCACAGCTCCAATATAGTATGATGGTCCCCCACAGTCACACATATAGTATGATAGTACCCTGTGACCACCCATATAGTATGACGGACCTTCACATCCATCCATATAATATGATGTCCCGCATAGGTCACTGTATAGTACAATGGTCTTCCTCCCAGGCCCCCATATAATATTATATCCCCCCTATATGGTATGATGGTCCTCAGTATTATCATCACCACAGTCCACAAAAGCTTTGCGGGAACTGCATTCCCGCAAACAGCAGTGCTAGTATCGTGGCGATCGCGACCTCACACTGAGAGCCACGGCGATCGGGTGCGGGTGTCAGCTGTATGTGACAGCTGACACCCGCAGCAATGCCCACGATTGGTGCTAGCACTGATCGTGGGCATTTAACACACCTGATGCCGCTGTCTGTAGTGACTGCGACATAGAGGGACATTGCACAGGGAAGGAGATCCCTGTGTGCTTCCACCAGAACAATGCGATGCAATCGCGTTGTCCTGATGGTCTCCATGAAGACCCCCAGCTCCAAGATGGCTGCGGGGTCCTTCCGGATCCTGCAGGGAAGGTGGCTTGTGAGTGCTTGCTGGCAGCAGGTGCTGGCATGCCTCCTTCCCTGCCTGTCAGATCGTTGATCTGATACTCTGCAGTGCGCAGAGTCAGATCAGCGATCTGATCTAATATAGTAAAGTCGCATACTGGAACACTGTAAAAAAGTTGTAAAAAAATTACAAATTGTAAAAATATTTAAAAAAAATCCCTAAATAAAAAAAATATATATTTTTCCAATAAATACATTTATTTATGTAAATAAAAAAAGCAATAAAAGCACACATATTTAGTATCGCATCTGTAAAGACCTGCTCTATAAATCTGTCCCTCTAGTTAACCCCTTCAGTGAACACAAAAAAATAAAATAAAAAACAAGGCACAAAACAATGCTTTATCATCACATCGCCAAGCAAAAAGTGCAATAAAATGCAGTCAAAAACACAGATGTAAATAAAAATAGTACCGGTGAAAACGTCATCTTGTCCCGCAAAAACCAAGCTCATACAGCTCTGTCAGCAGAAAAATAAAAGTGATAGCTCTCTGAATAAAGCGGAGCAAAAATAATTTTTTTTTTATAAAATAGTGTCACGATCAGGGGTGTGACCTTTGGCCGCACACGGCTATCACATGTTCAGGGGGGCTTATCTTAGTTATCCAACCTCTGCCAACAATGTGATGAAAACAGCAAGCTAGTCTTGCCCTAACAATTTACCGCAGGGGCTTATTGTAGTTATCCCACTGCTGCCACAATATGTCACGAACTGAAGGGATTTATGTTTATCCCACTTTCCAGTTCAACTTTGGAACTTGCAGCTCTCTGGCGCCCCCTTTACCCTCAGGTCAGTCAGGGAACTGCATCTAGGATAATAAGTAGCCGGACGGGCTACTTGTTGTGCACTGGCTATTAGGCCCACTGCAGTGAGGAAATTGTAAAGGCTCTGGCCGCAGCCAGACAATCAGCTTATAAAACCCCTTCCGTCACTGCCAGCTAGCCCACCTAGCCCAGAGCACACTTTGCTGCCACCAGCTTCCGATTTCTCTATTAATATTTAAATTAATAAAGGGGTACGAAGCCAACCCAAATTAGTAAAATTTCGATAATAGAACATGGAGACAAAGCTAATAATTTTATATTTTACTCCAAAAGGTAGGCAGTGTTTACAGAAGGTAAAAAAAGATTTTACAAAATGAGACAATTAAAGTATATACAACGCAAATACAAATAAAAGGGGATTTAAAAGCAGAAATAAACTCACGTATTGCTTAGATCATCTTAGGCAAAACCATGCTGATGAGAGGAGACATACGTCACAATGCATAGGGGTCTAGGAGCAACAGCGTCCAGGCAGCAACTAACTGGGGGGGCTTAGTTGCATTGACTTATACGTCTGGGCTTGTGACATCACTAAAGGGGCTGGCTTACTTGCACCCTCCCATAGCTCAGAGTTACAGATTTGGTTCTGAAAACTTATAACGATCATAACTGGGCTTGAGAACCTAGCAGAATATTGGCAGAACCATCATTCATCTTCTATTAAAATTAGTTTCCTAGGGGGCGTGGCCTGGATCACCAATAGGGAGGGCGCATGTGTGGCTCAGCTCCCACTTTCAGGCTGCTAAAGAGACGTTTTTCCTATAATCTGGATGATATACTTTGCTTTCAGTGGACATCTAAAGCACTAGAGATAAGGCACGGGTACACAGGAGGGGAGTTTGGTGGTAACCAGGGACAGAACCGGTGGTAAGGGAGACACAAGGCCCTGACGGTGCGCCATCTTGCAGCGTGGGCGGCCCACCCTGGTATCTGGAGACGGAGGCGCGCAGACTGCCCGCCGGTACAAAGAGAGTGGTACTCACCTGAAGCGACGGCCTAGCCTGGAGTTGGAGAGCCTCTAGGTGCTGCTTGCAGGGGGACACTGGTCCCGGGACCGGTTGGAAGGTAGGCTACATTCGGGTGCAGGACAGAGAGATTCAGCCCTGAGCGCCATTGCGGTAATCAGCTTGCTATAAGGAGAGCGCTCGGAAAAGAAAGAACAACGCAAAATTCGGCTCTGTCCCTCTCCCCTACCCGGAGCCCCCACGGAGTGCAGAGGGCACCATACTTTATACCATAGGCGCTCCTGGAAAAAGTGCTTTAAGTTAACTGTTGGTTAGCCGGATCTTACTGGCTTTTCTGGCGCTACTTGTTTGTTCTTCATCCACCACTCCCCGGTTGCTAGGCACCCGGGACTGTTAGCACCAGTGTGACTACTACGGAAGTTCTGTCTGCATTAGAGACCATCTTGGAGACATTCTCCCTATTTCTCTACACCTACAGAATTTTCTACACTGATATTCCTGCCACCTGGGTAGATGCTCTTTTGAACTCTATGTTTCCAGATATAAGAAATAAGATGAAAGCGGCTGCTCTTACAATGTGGTTCTAATTGTCTTTCCATGCACATGCGGTGACCCATATAGAGCGCGCTATATACAGAAATAATGGCTAAGTCTCATAAAGAGCGCAGAAAAATCGTGGCCCCAGCTTTATATCAAGCCAAACAAAGTGAGATAGAAAAATTTTTAAAAAATAAATCTTCATCCACCCGGGCTACACTGAAAATTTTTCTTCCTAATATTGCCACAGATGACCAGATGGATGATTCAGACTGGTGCGATGATGTATCAGGTAGTGATCTTCCTCAGCCAGACTCTGGCAGGATCTCAAAGTCATTTCTTAAAAAATCCCTGGCACAAGCAATGAAACCTCTAATTAACGAAATATCTGGCATGAGAGCAGACATACAACAAATCGGCAGTGGAGTTGAATCCCTGGAATCTACTCAATCATCACTCATAGCTCAATCTAAGAGTATCAGAGACCACATGGAATTCCACAGAACCCAACTAAACAATCCATCTCTCGCTCTTGAAGTTCAAGAAAATCAGAGCCGTAGAAAGAACATTAGGATCAAAGGGATTCCGGAAAGTGTCTCTAATGAAATACTAGAAAAAACAACCAGAGAAATTTTTGCATTATTATTGCTGCAGGACAGATGTGAACGAATGGTCATTGAGAGAGTTCATCGATCGCTCAGGCCAAAACCAAAGCCTTCAGATCCCCCGAGGGATGTTATTTGTGGCTTATTGAGCTCTATTGATACTCATGCAGTTCTGTCTGCCTCCCGGGACAGTGGAGCCATTTCTTATGAGGGAGCATCCATTCAATTGTTTCAGGATCTGGCTCCATCGATTTTGGCTAAATGCAGGATCATGAAGCCACTATTGTATACCCTTCGCTCCAACAAAATTTTATACAGATGGCTGTTCCCATTTGGTCTGGCGATACACAATGGAGATATAGCAAATTGTGACAAACGTGTAAAATATAAAGCATCAGTAAGTATCAAAGATTCAAATCCTATGAACAAGATCATGTATATTCACATGTGTCAAGATGGATTAAATAGACAGAGCCAATTGTTACCAAACGTTATATAGAGGGGGAAGGAGAAACCAACAAAAAACAATTGACATAGATGATAAAAAATGTGCAAAACTTTATTTAAACATGAAAGGCAGATAAAAGAATGGTGGCAAGACAAATGGGTCTCAATAAACCCTCAAAAACAAAGGCAGACTAAGTTCACAAAGACATCAGACATAGGTGACCAAATGGCCTAAAATGCATCGTTGCTCATAGATATGAATGTGAGATGTAATTCACACTCGTACATGCATCAGTTAAGTCATACCAATGCAAAAAAGAGGTACCGTATTTTTCGCTGTATAAGACGCTCCGGATTATAAGACGCACCCCAAATTTTGAGGAGAAAAATAGGAAAAAATGTTTTTTTTTTTAATAAAATGGTGGTGCCTCTTATAATCCAGGCATCTTATTGCTTACCCGGGGTGGTGGCTGCGGTGAAGCGGGGTCCCAGGGTCGCTGCTGGAGGAGGCAGGAGTGGGGTGATACGGCAGGCCGCAGGAAGGGATGAGAGGGTGCTCCGATGTGCAGCGTGCTGCCGGGGGGGCTCGTGCTGCTGCCAGGGGGGCTCGTGCTGCTACCAGAGGGGCTCGTGCTGCTACCAGAGGGCTCGTGCTGCTACCAGGGGGGCTCATGCTGCTACCAGGGGGGCTCGTGCTGCTGCCAAGGGGCTTGTGCTGCTACCAGAGGGGCTCGTGCTGCTACCTGGGGGCTCGTGCTTCTACCAGAGGGGCTCGTGCTGCTACCAGGGGGCTCGTGCTGCTACCAGGGGGGCTGTACTGCTGCCAGGGGGGCCTGTGCAGCAGCCCAAGGCTCTGCCGACATTTACCGGGTGTAGGCCGCAGGGGTGTCCGGGTGTCCATCGGCACTGTGGGTGTCTCCAGGTGGCCAGCCGTGTCTCCGGGTGCCCAGCGGTGTCTCCGGTTCCCATCCCGGGGCTCTGCCGACATTTTGCGACAGGCCAGAGCCCCGGGGCTCCCTCTCGCTTCCCTCTGTATTGGCTCCGGCAATATGGCGGCCGCCGCCGGGGGCAGCGCATGCGCTGATGGTGATTTTGGGACTGAGATCTCGCAGTGGCCCTCAGGAAAGAGGTGCCGAGCTTACCGACAGGGGACTGTCTCTTCACCCCGATCCCGGGTTACGGCCTGCCCTCGGTCATCCTCGGCCGTTACCGCTGAGCTTGAGCCCTCCGCGGCCTGTCTGCTCCCTCTCCCGGCTGCTGCCATTCCTCTTCAGCCTGCGGTTGCGGCCTGCCCGCTGCCACCCGCGGACGCTGCCGGTTCACGTCAGCCCGTGGTTGCGGCCTGTCTATCACCGCTCATAGTTGCCTTCACCCCGCTGCAGTCGGCAGTGGGGGCCTGTTCCTCGTCAACAGAGACACACTGCACACAGCCCCAGGCGGTGCAGGTGGCCAGTAAACCGCCACTCTTGAGCACTGCGACACCACCCTGCTTGGGGACAGGAGTCCCATTGAACTCGCTAACAAGCGCAACCCCGCTGTTACAACAGCGGGTTACTTCATCTCAGGACTCCATCAGGGCCTGTTGTGCCCCAACTCCTCCTGGGCTACTCCAAATCTTCAGCAGCTGGGCGCAGCGGCTGCGACGCCAAGGCAGCTTCATCAAAGACTCCACAGCAGCCTCATCAAAGATGCCACAGCAGCCTCCTCAAAGACGCCAAAGCAGCTTCACCAGCAACGCAGCTTCCACAGAGACGCCGAGGGACGTCAGGACGGATAAGTGACATTATAGAGTATAAGGACCCGTAGACGGCCATACCATGGCCCCATAGTAACCGGCCTCGGCCGGGTTAGCCGTGTTCTTTCCAAATAGTGTTTGGCTGTACTGAGTCCCTGTGAGGACAACTGTTGTTACCCCTTTTTGGTTGCTTAGTATAGCCCTAGCGGCATTAAATTATAAAGAGTTTGCTTTTCAAAGTTCAACCAGTCTCGCCTCTCGTCACTGCATCCTGCGAACCTGCTGTTACCTACAATACTCTCAACCAACGGCCAAAGTGAGGATAAACGGCACCCTGTCAAACAGCTTTAGCATTAATAATGGTATCAGACAAGGGTGCCCTTTGTCTCCATCCCTATTTATTTTGGTCATTGAAACGTTAATTCAGAATATTAGGCAGGAAGACCAGATTGCGGGGCTGAAGGTAAACACACTAGCTTTTGCAGATGATCTACTCTTCCTCACAACCAACCCTTCAAAGGCACTCCCTAATATTCTTAATATACTTTACCAATTCGGACAACTGTCTAATTTTAAGATTAATACCACAAAATCTGAAGCCCTTAATATAACCCTTACAGACAATCAGCTAGCCGACCTCTGCAGACAAACACCTTTTCCTGGTCCACAAAGTCCTTAAAATACCTGGGAGTATTGATCACTAGAGACCCTGCAGATTTGTTCAGAGCTAACTACTCCCCCTTACTGAAGAAAGTAGAGGATTTGATGAAATCATACAATCTACCTACTTTGTCCTGGTTGGGACGCGTTAATGTTTTCAAAACTTATGAAAAACCAGTAATTCTATATACCATGACTATTGTCCCTGTAGGTGTTCTGCAAATTTTTTTTTAAGACTCTAAAAGCTATAATTACTAGTTTTCTCTTGAAGAAAAAACCTGCACGGCTGCCCTATAAACTTCTCTCATACCCAGGTTCCTTGGGGGGTTTGGGTGTCCCAGCCCCACTCCTCTACTATAAAGCTATACATCTGAGCAGATGGTTAAAGATAGTATATAGCTATGAAAAAGGAGACCAGGATAGTGTGGATTTAATATTATTAGGCCTAGAAAATGTGCCTTGTCTGTGCACCGGAACGAAGCCGCCTGATGCTCTTCAACTGGATGAAGTTACTTTATCCACATTACAAGTGAAGCGTATGATAATCAATGACCTCCCCCTGATACTTATCCGTCCACACAGACACCTATTTTTGCTATACCGTTCTTGATAGACCCCGGTTTCCGAGACCCTTACAATCTCTGGTTTAAATTACCCAGGGAAACATTAAATGACTTTTATGATGGAAAAACCCTCAAAAATAGAGACTGGCCTGTCAATGCGCTGAACCAGCCAAACAATTTTCTCCAATCGCAACATATAAAAGGTATCCATAAACAATTCAAACAAACATACCCCCACAATTCAACCTGGTCCGGGTTAGATATTATGAATAAACTCCCACCTCCATGACTAAAACTTATATCTCGCGTGTATTCCCGACTTAATGTCCCCCCTTTAGAATTTAAGCCATCATTCTTGTATTCTTGGGAGTGAGCGCTTTAAACTAGTTTCTCTGATACACAAATTTCTGGGATTCTTCTCAATGCGCGTGGTTTCTCCAGATGTATGCTACTCCAAGGGAACTCTTATAAAATACTAACCAGATGGCACCTGACCCCGGTCAAACTCCATCACATGGGGCTGTCGGACACAGATATTTGCTGGAGGTGCCATAACTTGAGGTCATCACACGCATGTATTTTGGGAGTGCACTAAGATGAGGGAATTTTGGGATTGGATCAGTAATATCCTCAAAGAACTAGGGTTGATTAAATTTGATTTACAAGCCTCTGAAGCTTTACTTTCATGCCCATCAAAAAATTTTAAACCAAAAAAGCATGGGCTTCTACTGTTGTTGGTTAGTGCAGCAAAACAGTTAATAACCTAACACTGGAAGGACGAGTCCCCCCCATCTATATCTGAATGGAAGCTTAAAGTGAATCAGATTTCTCACCTTGAGGAACTCTCAAGCTGGGAGATCCATAATCATAACTCATGTGTAGGTGTCTGGGCTCCATGGAAGGAATTACAAAACAAAGGTAAAAATTAAATTGTCTGATGTGAGTTCACCCCGGTAGACTATATAATACCCGAGCACTTGGTTATCATTGATGTAGATGATTAGACCTGTGTACCCATCTTAATTTTTTTTTAACCCCATTTGTTATGAATCCTTGTATCTTTTTCCCATGTCGTTCCCCCCCTCCATCCTCTTGGGCCCTCGCTGTGCTCTTGATTTCCTTCCCACCACCCCTCCCTCACTGTATCCCTCATGTCACTTGATTTGATCAATGCTATTTGATATGATTGTAAGTTGGACATGTGTATTTTTCCTGTTCTTCAATTATAAATAAAGAATTTTCAAAAAAAAAAAAATTAGCTTCCTAATGATTCCAAACTTGGACTAGCTATTCACCTCTGTTCAAGAGAAATCCATTTCTCTGGTTCTGTTGGCGCTAGAATTTAGCAAGAGGTGCTGAAGCGAAGCTCTATCAAAGCACGTTCCAAATATGTACAGTATCTGTTATTTTTCTATCACACACTCACGTCGCTTTATGACCAAATGATTAGATTCTCATTATTGGATATGAGAAGCCATCGCATGGGGGAAAAGAGACAAAGGAAATTCTTTCTGCTAATTAAGACATTCCTTGGGGAGGAAGGAGGACAGGAAGGAGTGAATAAGCTGTAGTTTCAGGTTACAGACTGCGAGTGAGCAGAAATTTTCAGGCACGACAGGCAAGGGGAAAAGGAAAAGGGGGGGTCAAACCCTCACCACTGGCATAGCAGAGCTCAGTATGTGAATAGAAGATTCTGGAATGTTCCGGAAGGTGTGATAATAGGGAAAAATACATGATACTTTACATTATCTTTACAAATAGTTTTTATTGTGTAAAAGCGCCAAAACTTTAAAAAAATATAAATGAGGTATCGCTGTAATCATACTGACCCGAAGAATAAATCTGTCTTACCAAATTTACTACACTTGGAACAGTATTAAAAAACTCCAAAAAGCAATTCCTGAATTGCTTGTTTTTGTTCATTCTCTCTCCCAAAAATCAGAATAGAAAGCGATCAAAATGTATTATGTGTCCGAAAATGGTACTTACACAGCAGAAAAGAAAAAAATAGGCAGTGAACCAGGCACTGTGCAGTACCCTTATGTGAAGAGCGCCCTATGTGGGCCTTCGTTGTGCAAATGTACACTAAGCAGTCGCCCTTTCAGGAATGGGTAGGTGGAGAGTGGCTGTTAATTTAGTATTTTGCACCTGTGTTTCTAACATCTTGCTATATGGCCTGGCTGCACCCTGCAATGCATTTGTTCTAAGATCTGGGCAGGTAAGCAGTGCTGCCTTTTTTTTGTGCTGTGTAATTTAAATTTTTGGAGGCTTTAGTCTTCTTTTGTGGCTTTGCTATTAGTTTAGTGCCTGAAAATGGTACCAATAAAAACGTCAGCTTGTCACACAAAAACAAGCCCTCACGTGACTCTGTCGGCTGAAATATGAAAAAATTATAGCTCTCAAAATATGGGGATTGAAAAACTAGTTTTCGCAATAGAATGCGTCTTTTAGTGTGTGACACCAGCCAAACATAAGAACCTGATATAAATCTGGTATCGCTGTAATCGCACCAACCCGAAGAAAAAAGTCGCCTAATCACTTATACCACACTAGGTATAGTGTAAAAAATAAAACCAAATCTTCACATGCTTCAAATACTGCCTTCCAAAGATCGCAGTAAGGCTCGGCGCAGATTTATCCTGCGCTCTGTGCTGAGTGCTTACACTGGGATTTCCGTGTAAATCTCTGAAATATGTGATTCAGACAGAACCCCTGGCGGAAGATTCCCTATAATGAGGCAGATGGAGGCACTGTGAAAGCCATAGGTCCTGTGATCCTATGTTGTCTGTCTTTTTAGGATAGCATAAAAGTGCCAGTGGCCACAGATTTGTGCACTTCTGAAAAGGACACCACTGAAGAGAGGCCAGACGGAGTCCAGAGTAACTCTGCTGCCTCATTATAGTGAATGACTCTCTCAGGGGTTTCATCTGAATCATGTCACTCAGAGATTTAGATGGAAACCCCAAAGTAAGTGCTCAGCATAGAGTGTCAGATAAAAGTGATCCCAAACGTTATGTAAAATATTCCCAATAAAAGCTTAAACTCAATCCACAGAAAAAGCAAGTCCTCACTCAGGCAGGTCTGTCATCTGTTAACGGAAACATAGGGGGCTTCGGCTAGTTTCACACTAGCGTATGGAGGAGCTGCGGAGGGATGCGGACTTCCTCCGTGAAGCTCCGCCCACTGCCGCACCTCCTCCGGTTAGCTCCGCCTCTGTCGGCATGCGGCCTGCATACCTTATCTTTAGCATTAGGTACGGAGGCCGTGCTGATGTATGCGGATGCCTCCAGATGCGTCATTTTGACGGTGCAGCGACCTGCGCTGAACGCAATGCGTTGCATTTTGGTGCAGTCGCCGCACAGTCAAAATGACTCATGTGGAGGCATCCGCATACATTGGCATGGCCTGCGTACCTAATGCTAAAGATAGGGTATGCTGATGGAGGCAGAGCTGACAGGAGGAGGTGTGGCCATGGGCGGAGCTTCACGGGGGAAGTCTGCATCCCTCTGCCTCTCATCCATATGCTACTGTGAAACTAGCCTTCTATGTTACTGGTAGCACCATAAAGGCTCTGGAAAAGCTAAATGGCTCCTCACTCCCCAAAACAAATTCTGCAAACTATCCGCTCCCGAATTCAAATGCACCCCTCTCTTCTGAGCCCCAATGTGCCTAAAGAACTTTTAGCACCCACATGTTTGGCATTTCTGTAGTGATAAGAGCCCGCTTAATTTACAGGTGCATGTCTCGAGAAGTATGAGCTGGGCATAATGTACTGGTGAGTGCAACGTACTGGTCACTACAACGGCAGTTTGCAATTTTCACTCGGCAACATCCACTGCTGCCTGTTTCTGGAAAACATCCATGGAGGCCAAATCGTCACTACAACTGGGATTCTGCTTTTCTAGCATTTAGAGGCTCTTTATATGGAATCCGCAAACTAGTCTAGGAAAATCTGCGCTCCAGGAGGCAAATAGCGCTCCGATCCTCACATGTCACTCCGTATGGCAAAGTAAGACTACAGCCACATATGGAGTATTTCTACATTCAGCAGAAATTGTGGAAGAAATTCTGGTGCCATTTTTACTCGTTTCCCAGTGTGGAAATGTAAAACTTGGGGCTAACACACAATCTTGGTGGTAAAAATGTAAATTATTTTTTCTTCACTGCCCAATGCTATAAAAGTCTGTGACACACCTGTGGTGTTAATATAATCACTGCACCCCTAGATGAATTCATTGAGAGGTTTAATTGGTAAAATGGGGTCACTTATGGGGGGTCTGCTGTTCTGGCTCCTCAGAGGCTTTGCTAATGTAACATGGCACCCTCAAACAAGTGCAGCAAAATCTGCACTGTAATATGGCACTACTTCCATTCTGACCTTTGCAATGTGCCTCAAACATATCGGGTATCGGTGAACTCAGGAAAAATTGCACAACAAACTTTTGGTTCCATTTTCTCCTTTTCCAAAAGATTTTTGTGGGAAAAAATGTGATTTTTTTTATTTATTTTCACGCTTTAATATTATAAACTTTTGTGTAGCACCTGGGGGTTCAAGATGCTCAATACACATCTCGATAAGGTCCCAAAGGGATCTAGTTTCCAAAATAGTGTCAATTGTACGGGGTTCTACTGTTTAGTCACATCAGGGGCTATTCAAACGCGACATTGCGTCCGCTAATTATTCCAGCAAATTTTGCATTCAAAGTCAAATGTCGCTCCTTCCCTTCCAAGTCTTGTCATGCACACAAACAATAGTATTCTCCCACATATGGGGTATCTTTGTACTCAGTAGAAATTGCACAACAAATTGTATGGAGCAATTTATCCTGTTGCCTTTATGAAAATGTAAAATATGGAGCTAAAAAGATTTATTTGGGGGAAAAATGTGATTTTTTTGTTTTCCATGGCTCTACGTTATAAACTTCTGTGAAGCACCTGTGAGTTCAAGGTGCTCAATACACACCTAGATAAGTTCCATAAGGAGTCTAGGTTCTAAAATGGTGTCACTTGTAGGGGATTTCCACTGCTTAGGCACATCAGGGACACTTCAAAAGCAACATGGCGTCCGCTAATTATTCCAGCATATTTTACATTCAAAATGTCAAATGGCAATCCTTTCCTTTCAAGCCCTGCATGCTCCCAAACAGTTGTTTTCCTCCACATATTGAGTATCTGTACACTCAGGAGAAATTGCACAACAAATTGTATGGATCAATTTCTCCTGTTACCTTTATGAAAATGCTAAATTTGGAGCTAAAAAAACTTATCTGGGAAAATTGTGATTTTTTTTTTCACGGCTTAATGTTATAAACTTCTGTGAAGCACATGTGGGTTCAAAGTGCCCAATACACATCTAGATAAGTTCCCTAAGGGGTCGTTTCCAAAATTGTGCAACTTGTTGGGGGTTTCCACAGTTTAGGCACATCAAAACATAAAATGGCGTCAGCTAATTATGCCAGCAAATTTTACATTCAAAAAGTGAAATGGCGCTCCTTCCCTCACGAGCACTGCTGTGTGGCCAAACAGTAGGTTTCCCCCTCATATGGGGTATCGGCATGCTCAGGAGAAATTGCACAACAAAATGTGTGGTCCAATATACGTTTATACAGTATAGCATCTGTCTTCCACCACTCCCTGGACCTATGCCTTTACTCGCTTTACTAACACTCCAATAGATGAGGCGATATGTAGACCTTTTAGTCTTTCTGCTTTACTTCACTTACGCCAAGCTGAGATCCCAATGGAGATTAGGGATAATCCCCTACTGTGGTCAGTAATTATGGGATGACGCCATGCTAGACGAATCAGTGGACTCGACCCCCATATTTCTGTTTCTTCCCTTTCGGGGAAATCCCTCCTTTCTACAGGGCAGGCCACCTCCCATCTATCGTGTGCTTGAAAATAATGGTTGTAGACTGGTTCATGACATGTTAGCAGACAATCAATGTCCCCTCACTTTGGTAGACATGGTTTTTAAATACCCAATTTTGGTGGGAGATAATTTTACTATTAGGGTACCGTCACACCTGGCGATGCACCAGCAATCCCGACAACGATGCAACCTGGTAGGGATCGCTGGTGCGTCGCCATCTCTCGTTGCTGAGATGTCAAACAGTCAGATCTCAACAGCGACGCAGCAACGATACGGAACGATACGACGGTAGTTGGGACCCTGTCTCTCAGACCTGTAGTATTGAGGTCGTTCGTCGTTGTCCCTGTCAAACACAGCAATGCATGCTGGCCAGCAGGACACCAGCGATCAAAAAATGGCCCAGGACATTCGAGCATGATCAGCGACATCGCAGCAGGGGCCTGATTGCCGCTATGTGTCACACGTAGCGAGATCGCAGGTGAGGTCACTGTTGCGTCACAAAATCCGTGACACAACAGCGATCTCGCTATGTGAGACGGGGGCTTTACCCAAATTAGACATTATGCAGGTTCGATATTGTGAAATATACCAGGCGACGTTAGAGCGCACCGTCTAAACTTAATTTCCATTAAAGCTCACTCGGGAAATTATTCTCTAAGTCTTATATACAAATCAATAAAACCTTCCATACAGTGGTCAGACCAGACTCTTCACCGGGTCCGGGGAGATGGCTATCTCAGCTAACTGACAGTCAGGTAGAAGACCTTTTGAAAGCCACATTACATATTAACTCTATGTTACCGTATGATAGTTACACAACCATGACTCTCATGATATTCCATTGAGCATATATCTCCCCATAGATTAAATATAAAATGTCAGGTGATTAGCCCTGCCCTAAATTCTCCAGCTGATATTTTTCACTGTTTTTGGGACTGTCCAAAAATAATGGAGGTTTGGGATACACTCTTGCAAGACCTTACTAACACTTTTTTGTATATAATAATAATAATAATCTTTTTTTTTTTTTTTTTTATATATAGCGCTAACATGTTCCGCAGCGCTTTACAGTTTGCACACATTATCACATTATATTTATTTCTCTTTCTCCAGAGTGGGCCATATTTAATATTCTCCCACAGGATCAGCTGGTGAGGCTCTCTGGTCAACAGCGCTGCATTTTATTTGTGTGGGCGACAGCAACTCGCAAAAGTATCCTATATCTATGGGCACAGGATAATACCCCCTCTTTGAGTTTCATTTCTTCAAAGGTAGCCTATCTTTTCAGGGTGGACTGGATAGAGTCCATATTGAATAAAGAAAAACATACTAAACGTTTTTTTCTTACGTGGTTTTCTTTTATTAACACTCAAACACTATCTATACGCCAGGCGATTCATAACTGTTTCCAATTTACAGACTGGTACATGAGAGAGCAAATTGACGGCAGAACGCCTGTTAAACTGGATTAATGATATTTTCTGAAATTGTAGAGTGTGACCTGAGGGGGGGAGGGGAAGTTAGGAACAGTTATAATATACTGTCTAAAATTCAAAATACTGTAAAACTCTACTTATTGGATCTTTTTTGATGCTTTTGTACAATTTGTGTATTCTGTGTTTATTGTTCAATAAAGACGGTTTAAAAAAATGTATGGTCCATTTTCTTCTGTTACTCTTGCGAAAGTAGCAAAAATTAAGTCTAATGGAAAATTTTTGTGAAAGAAAAGTAAATGTTTATTTTTTCCTTCCACATTCCAAAAAGTTCTGTGAAGCACTTGAAAGGTTAATAAACTCCTTGAATGTGATTTTCAGTACCTAAAGGGGTACAGGTTTTAGAATGGTGTCATTCTTGGGCATTTTCTGTCATAAAAGCCCTTCAAAGTCACTTCAAATGTGAGGTGGTCCCTAAAAAAAATGGTTTTGCAAATTTTATTGTAAAATTGAGAAATCGCTGGTTAAATTTTAACCCTTATAATTTCCAAACAAATAAAGTTTCCAAAATTGTACTGATGTAAAGTAGACATGTGGGAAATGTTATTTATTAACAATTTTGTGCAATATGACGCTGATTTAAGGGCATTAAAATTAAAAGTTTGAAAATTGTGACATTTTCTAAATTTTTGCACAATTTCCGTTTTTTTCACAAATAAACACAAGTCTTATCAAAGAAATTTTACCACTATCATAAAGTACAATATGTCACAAGCAAACAGGCTCCAGACATTACAGGAATGTCCATCAGGGAACTCTATTTGACCTTCCACTGCCTCGAACGATTGGCCCATGCTGCCCCTAGGAACTTACCGCACTTGAACTTAACCTTCACTATACACTTCAATAACTCTCTCCAAACACACACTATCAAGAAGTGCCCACCTTTTTATTAACACTAGTGCCCACACACTGGGCTAGTACCATCATAAAATATTTTGCAATAATACATTAGATAGGATGCATTATCACTTTTATATATAAAACCACAAGATAGTATTCATATGATGTGTTTGTTGTCTTCAAGGGCAGGAACAGGGTAAGACAGGCCCCATCCCTACATTATCAGTATAGATGATGATCAGATTGTGCATGTATGTAAATGACAAACTGCAAAATTAATGTGGGAACAGCTGCAGACAGGGCTGCCCTCAGGAATTTCAGGGCCCCATACTGGCAACTTTTTTGGACCCCCATGAGACCCCACCCAGGCTCGACCCCAGCTCCGCCTGCACCCCTCGAACCTTCCACAATCCCACCACCTACTCTTGGAAATCCTCAACTTCTGCACCACATTCTCACCAATCACACATTAACAGTTCCAATTAAACAACAGATCACATACACATGCAGCAGCTTTTGTTTTGGCCAAAAGATTTTTTAAGCCACCACCACGAAAAAGTAGGCTCTTTTGGCTGGGACCTACTCTACTCTAAAGTATTAAACATTTGTTAAAATACCCAATCCTCTTTTTAGATATATTTTTATTTATTTTTCTTTAAGAGAATGTGTCACATGCATTTTTTAAAAAATGACTAATAATACCACATACAAAGGACAAATATCGTCACACCATAGCCTGACCACATATTACACCACATAGTGACCGAATAATACCACCTTAAAGGCACAAATACCACCACACTATGACTAGACCACATATTACCACAATATAGTGACCAAATACTACAATACCGATCAATAAAAAATACTAAGTGCCATTTTACACAGGAGCTCTGTATAAAGTGTACAGGTAATACAGTGATCACCAGTGACATTATACACAGGAGCACTGTATATAGTATACAGTGTATAGTGTAAGTGTACAGGTAATACACTAACTCAACAGTGACGTCTTTAGTAGAAGTCCTTCATCTTTGCTTTTTCTTTTTCATCCAGTGTAGACCGCAATCACTTCTTCCAGCCAGGACTCATCTCTGCATAAAGTAACAGTTATATAGAGCCCCGCTTCCAGAGCACATTCCCAACTTTTTCTCTTTGTTCTACGCTACACAGCTGAATACAGACGTGCAACCAGTTATTATGCAACCCAACATTCCAAATATAAATTGTAATCCACCACTGTGCCCCCACTAACTATGAATAGCCACTCTCCCAACCCAATAAATATATAAATCAATTACCACCTGTACACTTTCCCCCAATTGAAAACAAGTCACTGCATTCTCAATGCCCCTCACTATGTACCTCCTGCTCACCCGATTCATTATATTTACATGCCCCTCCACCCTAATTCATTATGTCATGTCTTCTATCTTTCCCACCCCCACCCTCTATTCATTTCAACCGTTCTTCACCATATCCAATACATAATTTCCTTTCTGCCACCATCACTTCATCATTTGCAGTCCCTCTCCCATGTTCACTTCATTATTTGCAGTTCCCTCCCCTTCTCACTTCATCATTTGCAGTCCCCTCTCCCCCACTCACTTCATCATTTGCAGTCCACCTCCCTTTATCGTTTGCAGTCTCCCTTCCACACTCACTTTATCATT
Source organism: Dendrobates tinctorius (assembly GCF_039654945.1). NCBI lineage: Eukaryota > Metazoa > Chordata > Amphibia > Anura > Dendrobatidae > Dendrobates > Dendrobates tinctorius. The sequence goes on along the minus strand of NW_027361703.1, from coordinate 33,725,946 downwards.
TGAAGTCCCCCTTCCCCATTCACGTCATCATTTGCAGTCCCCCTCCCTGCTCACTTCATCATTTGCAGCCCCCTTCCTTCATCATTTGAAGTCCCCCTTCTCCCACACACTGAATCATTTGCAGTCCCCAACACCCGCTCACTTCATGATTTACAGTTCCCCTCCTCCAATCACTTCATCATTTGCAGTCCCCCTCCTCCCACTCACATCATCTGCGGTCCCCATCCCTCCTCCCTTTATCATTTGTGGTCCCACTCCTCCCTCCATCATTTGCAGTCCCCCTCCATAATCTGCAGTCACATTCCTCCCTCATCCATCATTTACAGTCCCCCTCCATCATTTGCAGTTTCTCTCATCCCTCCCCCCTCCGTAATTTTCAGTCCGCTTTCATCAGTTGCGCTCCTCCTCATGCATTTAATTAATTAATTTTATAAAGGAAAAAAAACCTTTTTCATACTTACCTCACTGACGACCCCCTGCAGGCACAGCTCTGGTGTCCTGGCCACAATTACATGCCGTGCCAGTGTGTATGTGATGATGTAATCAGGTACATGCCATCACCTGACCAGCTCCAATTTTTTTTTCCCAGCCACACTCAGATGGCACAAACCTCAGTTATATAGAGTAATATTGGTAGGAAAATTTAAAGAAAGTAGTAACACAGGTAGTAGACGGTCTACTGACTCACATTATAACATTATATAATAGCGCAGGAGCAGCTTGCCATGGGTGGTACTTGAGGTATCAGGGTCTGGGCCAAGATTTACAGCTTTGAATTATAGTTTCAATGAATACCTGGTGGGTAAGAGAGCAGTATAAGCCTTCTTTTATGGGAGCCCTGCAACAGTTTTTTCTCCAACCACACTCAAATGCCACAAACTGACTGTATATACTCGTGTATAAGCTGAGTTTTTCAGCATATTTTTTTGTGCTGAAAAAGCCCCGCTTGGCTTATACATGAGTCAATTGTCCAGAAAGCCGGTGTGGGAGAGGGAGCGGCGGAGCAGCTGGTCACAGGAGGCAGAAGCCAGCAGCTGTGGCTGTAACTGTGTCCTCTGCTAAAGAGAAATGAATATTCATTTCTCTTATAGCAGCACACAGTGACAGCCGCCGGCTTCCAGAATACATCCTACTCACCTACCAGCGTGCCCTCGATGCATCTCAGACGTGGTCCTGACGCTTTTGCAGCATCTCGATGGTACCGGTTTCCAGCAGCACTTCCGGAGCGATCACGTTGCGCCACTCATTAAAGTAATAAATATGCACGCATCTCCACTCCCATAGGTGTGGAGCGCATATTCATTACCTTATGAGCGGTGCCATGTAATCGCACCGGAAGTGCTGCTGGAAGTTGGAACCATCGAGATGCTACGAAGGCACCAGGACCACGTTTGAGATGCATCAAGGGCACAGTGGTGGGTGAGTGGGATCGGGGATAAGGAGCCATACATACCAGGACAAGGATCGGGGAGCCATGCATACAATGACAGGGACGGGGGAGCCATGCACACTAGTACAGGGATGGGGAGCCATGCATAACAGGACAGCGATAGGGGAGCCATGCATACCAGGACATGGATGGGGGAGCCATGTACACAAGTACAGGGATGGGGGAGCCATGCATACCAGGACATGGACGTGGGAGCCATGCATACCAGTACAGGGACGGGTGAGCCATGCATACATACCAGTACAGGGATAGTGGAGCTATGCATACCAGGACAGGGATGGGGGAGCCATGCATACCAGAACAGGGATAGAGGAGCCACGCATACCAGGACAGGGATGAGGGGACAATGATTCCTGGCCTATACTCGAGTCAATAAGCTTACCCAGTTTTCTGTGGCAAAATTAGGTGCCTCAGGTTATGCTCGGATCAGCTGATACTCAAGTACATATGGGTAAGTTTCATAAAGTACTATTGGTAGAAAAATCTAATGAAAGTAACACAGGTAGTTAACTGATCAATTGACCACAGTAGAACATTTTATAATGGCACTGAAGCAGTCAGCCATGGGCCATGGATGAGGTATGAGGATTTGGGCCAACATTTCAAGCTTTGAATTGAAGTTTCAATGAAGACCTGGTGGTTAATAGAGCGGTGTAAGCCTTCTTGGCTGTGAGCCATGATACATCATTCAACAACTCCAGTTTTTTTTCCCAGTCACACAAGCCTCAGTTTCATAAGGTACTTTTGGAAAGAAAATGTAAGGACACAGGTAGTTGAGTGAAAGTAAGTGCAGGCCTGCCTGTGTTGGAGCCCTACTTCTACAGGCAACACACATGATGGAGACCCAACTTGAATTCTCCACATTTCAAAAAATTATTGTCACACACTACAAACGTGGCACCAATTTCTACAGAGTAGAAACAGTATAACAGGCCTCTGACACACCTTCCACCAGATGGAGACCCAACTTTGAGCCTCAACATTTAAAAAAATTGTTTGTAACATCAGCAGCAGTAGCAACAGCAGGCACAGAATCCGCAACAAAGGTGTCACAGACTGCAATAATGCAAGATAAATGCATGACACAAAAAACAACACCATGCCTAGTCTGTGACTGGGGCGCAGAAGTCATTAGAGAGCCCTGACTTGTTCATTTTGATAAAAGTTAGGTGTTCTACACTTTGAGGGGACAGCCAGATGCACTTATCAGTCAGGACGTCACCAGCAGTGCTGAAGACATGTTCTGAGAAAATGCAGGCATGACAAAACCTCTAAGGAGTGACAGGTGAGCTCAGGCCATTTTTCCATTTTTGAAGACTGTTCTGCGTTCTTCCACGTATGACCCTGTGTGGATTCCAGCATATGGCTTAACCTTTCATCCACTCCCAGAAACAAGTCTGCATGGGTGCTTAAGTCTATATTTATTGGGATGATATGGACAACAATGGGAGATGATAACAGATGGTATAATAGAACAGTAGTAGATGATATCAGAGGTTGTTGAACACAGATATGGATGATTTAGTAGATTGTTGTACAAAATGTGGATGATTCAGGTAAAAACTACAAGAGACAGATAATACAGCATGTCAGTACTGGTAGACAGTATACAATACACAAATAATGGCAGGTAGAGTTGAGCGACTTTTGCTTTTTTAGGGTCGCGTTTCGTTTCGTGAAACCCGACTTTTCCAAAAGTCGGGTCGAGCAAGATCGTCCGATTATAGGGAAAAGTCGGGGTCGTCCCGAAACACGAAACCCAATGTAAGTCAATGGGGAATAAAAGTCGGCAGTGAGAGGAGGACAGGAAACACACCGACAGTGCCCATTTGAATGCCAAAAGCATCAATTCTTCTTACTTAAGCTTGTCAACCTTAATTAACTTCATAATACAAGTTACGCACTGAAAAATGGGGGTTATTTGGCTAAAGTTGTGGGGGGGAGGGCTGGCTGCAGGTTTTCATGTGCCCTGGGCGAAAGAGCACCCCTTTAACACATACCACAACTCATCATGCTCCGATACGGCAGAGAAATAGCGGTATAGTACAATGAAAAATACCTCACTTTTTACATCTCATGACGAGGCCCATCTATTTCTCCATACAAAATCATTGGTCCCATATAATGTTTGAAATAGTATAAGATGAGCTCCACATAATGCTACAGTATATGTTGGTCCCCATGGATGAAGCTCCACTGTCTTATGGGCCCAAATAATGCTCCAAACATAATGGGCCCCATTTCTACTGCTCTAGTGTATAATGGGCCCTGTAAATGCTGCTCCAGTGTCTGATGTCCACCTTTGGAATGTTCCAGTGTATGGTGGGCCCCATCTATCATTCTCCAGAGTATAGTGCTCCCCAAAAATTGCTGTCCCAACATAGAAAACAATCAAATAAGTCTCCTCGCTAGGGAATCCCTGTACTTGTCTGGACAGGTGCTGTAGCTTGCTTAACAGCTCGCCAGCCGTTCTCACGCCCAGTATGGATTGCACGTGATTGCACAAAGGTTAGAAAGGGTACCGTATCCCTGGATAACATGTATGGATAGCGTACACATTCAAAATATATGTCTATACAGCATGAGGCAGGCTCAGACGGTGTTAGGCCCAGTATGGATTGCACGTCATTGCACAAAGGTTAGAAGGGGTACCGTATCCCCGGATAACATGTATGGATAGCGTACACATTCAAAATATATGTCTATACAGCATGAGGCAGGCTCAGACGGTGTTAGGCCCAGTATGGATTGCACGTCATTGCACAAAGGTTAGAAGGGGTACCGTATCCCCGGATAACATGTATGGATAGCGTACACATTCAAAATATATGTCTATACAGCATGAGGCAGGCTCAGACGGTGTTAGGCCCAGTATGGATTGCACGTCATTGCACAAAGTTTAGAAGGGGTACCGTATCCCCGGATAACATGTATGGATAGCGTACACATTCAAAATATATGTCTATACAGCATGAGGCAGGCTCAGACGGTGTTAGGCCCAGTATGGATTGCACGTCATTGCACAAAGGTTAGAAAGGGTACCGTATCCCCAGATAACATGTATGGAGAGCGTACACATTCAAAATATATGTCTATACAGCATGAGGCAGGCTCAGACGGTGTTAGGCCCAGTATGGATTGCACGTCATTGCACAAAGGTTAGAAGGGGTACCGTATCCCCGGATAACATGTATGGATAGCGTACACATTCAAAATATATGTCTATACAGCATGAGGCAGGCTCAGACGGTGTTAGGCCCAGGATGGATTGCACGTCATTGCACAAAGGTTAGAAGGGGTACCGTATCCCCGGATAACATGTATGGATAGCGTACACATTCAAAATATATGTCTATACAGCATGAGGCAGGCTCAGACGGTGTTAGGCCCAGTATGGATTGCACGTCATTGCACAAAGGTTAGAAAGGGTACCGTATCCCCAGATAACATGTATGGAGAGCGTACACATTCAAAATATATGTCTATACAGCATGAGGCAGGCTCAGACGGTGTTAGGCCCAGTATGGATTGCACGTCATTGCACAAAGGTTAGAAAGGGTACCGTATCCCCAGATAACATGTATGGAGAGCGTACACATTCAAAATATATGTCTATACAGCATGAGGCAGGCTCAGACGGTGTTAGGCCCAGTATGGATTGCACGTCATTGCACAAAGGTTAGAAGGGGTACCGTATCCCCGGATAACATGTATGGATAGCGTACACATTCAAAATATATGTCTATATAGCATGAGGCAGGCTCAGACGGTGTTAGGCCCAGTATGGATTGCACGTCATTGCACAAAGGTTAGAAGGGGTACCGTATCCCCGGATAACATGTATGGATAGCGTACACATTCAAAATATATGTCTATACAGCATGAGGCAGGCTCAGACGGTGTTAGGCCCAGTATGGATTGCACGTCATTGCACAAAGGTTAGAAGGGGTACCATATCCCCGGATAACATGTATGGATAGCGTACACATTCAAAATATATGTCTATACAGCATGAGGCAGGCTCAGACGGTGTTAGGCCCAGTATGGATTGCACGTCATTGCACAAAGGTTAGAAAGGGTACCGTATCCCCAGATAACATGTATGGATAGCGTACACATTCAAAATATATGTCTATACAGCATGAGGCAGGCTCAGACGGTGTTAGGCCCAGTATGGATTGCACGTCATTGCACAAAGGTTAGAAGGGGTACCGTATCACCGGATAACATGTATGGATAGCGTACACATTCAAAATATATGTCTATACAGCATGAGGCAGGCTCAGACGGTGTTAGGCCCAGTATGGATTGCACGTCATTGCACAAAGGTTAGAAAGGGTACCGTATCCCCAGATAACATGTATGGAGAGCGTACACATTCAAAATATATGTCTATACAGCATGAGGCAGGCTCAGACGGTGTTAGGCCCAGTATGGATTGCACGTCATTGCACAAAGGTTAGAAAGGGTACCGTATCCACGGATAACATGTATGGATAGCGTACACATTCAAAATATATGTCTCAGGAGGCAGGCTCAGACGGTGTCAGGCACAGTATGGATTTGACGGCCCAGATTACACAGCGGAGGAGCAGGGAGAGGTAAAGATTGCAAATGCTGGGGCCCTGGCCAAGCAAGGGGGGCCCACTCGTGGGCGTCGGTACTGGCACTGGGCCCCTCATAGTACAGCGGTGTGTCTGACGGCGGGTGTGCACCACCACCGTCAGAGACACTTGATTGCACTATGAGGGACCCTGTGCCAGTGCCCGCGCCCAAGAGTCGGCCTACCCACCTGTCCAGGGAAACGGCACTCGCACGGTGTCGTGCGCTAGGTGGTGACCCCGGCCATGGGGGGGAGGCAGCACAGTTAGGGAGTTTTAGAAAGTGGCATATGTTGATGTTGGACATTCAACTGATGCAAAAGGCGAAATAGGTGAAGTACCAGGAAGAGGTGGACCAAAGCAAGCCATTTTTCTGTCACCCTATGTGTCATCAGGGGAAGGTGGGACAAAATCCTTGGAAACCCATGCGTGGTTCATTTTAATGAAGGTTAGATCATCCACATTTTGGGTTGACAGACGGGTCCTTTTTTCTGTCAGGATTGATCCAGCTGCACTGAAGACTCTTTCCGATAGCACACTTGCAGCTGGGCAAGCGAGCTCCTGTAAGGCATATTGGGCCAATTCAGGCCAGGTGTCCAGTTTAGCGGCCCGATAGTCAAAGGGGAATGACCTGTGTGGGAGAACATCGATATGGGAGGAAAAGTAGTTTGTAACCATAGTTGACAACTGCTGTCTCCTGTCACTTTCCATCGATGCAGTATTACCAGTTGTGTGAGCGGTATTTGAAAAATCAGTCCACAACATTGTCATGAAACCCCTGTCTCCAACGCCACTTCTGCTGTGTGCACCACGAACACCTCTGCCAAGCTGCCCCCGGCCCGTACGGCTCGTGTGAGAACCATCACCGCTGCTGTGTGCTGGGAATGCCTCAAGCAACCGATTTACCAGAGTTGCTTGTTTATTAGCCAATATTAGGTCAAGGTTCTCCTGTGGCATGATGTTTTGTAATTTGCCTTTATAGCGTGGATCCAGGATGCTGGCCAACCAGTAGTCGTCATCGTTCATCATTTTGGCAATGCGGGGGTCCCTTTTTAGGATCCGCAAGGCATAATCTGACATGTGGGCCAATGTTCCCGGTGTCAATGATGCACTGCGAGTGCTGGGTGGAGGAGCACTTTCTGGCAAATCCACATCCCTCCAGTCACGCACAAACCCTGTACCAGACCTTGCCACGCCAACATTTTCACTTGCCCCACGAGATGCATCCTCCTCCCCTAAGTAATCATCCCCATCATCCTCCTCCTCCTCCTCCTCTTCTTCCTCCACCTCGTCCAGGAGAGGTCCCTGAGCAGACATTGGCTGAATGTCATCAAGGATTCCCTCCTCCTCTTCCTCCTCATCAACATTGGCTGCAGACGCCTGCTCCTTAAGGTGCGTCAAAGTTTGCATGAGCAGACGCATAAGTGGGATGCTCATGCTTAGGATGGCGTCGTCTGCGCTTACCAGCCGTGTGCATTCCTCAAAACACTGAAGGACTTTACAAAGGTCTTTCAGCTTCGACCACTGCACGCCTGTCAACTCCATGTCTGCTCTCAAAGTGCCTGGCCGTGTATCCTCCCACAAATGCATTATGGCCTGCCTCTGCTCGCACAGCCGCTCCACCATGTGCAGGGTGGAGTTCCACCTTGTTGCAATGTCGATAATGAGGCGGTGGTTGGGAAGGTGGAGCAATCGCTGCAGCTTCTGCATACGAACGGAGTGTACAGGCGACCGGCGGATGTGCGCGCACAGTCTTCGCACCTTCTGGAGCAGGGCTGTTAACTCCGGATAATTTTTGAGGAAGCACTGCACCACCAGGTTCAAGGTGTGAGCCAAGCAAGGTATGTGGCTGAGTTTTGAAAGGGCTATGGCTGCCACAAAATTACGGCCGTTATCACTAACTACCTTGCCTGCCTCAAGATGTACACTGCCCAGCCATGACTCAGTTTGTCGCTTCAAGTACTCGGCCAGCACCTCGGCGGTGTGTCTGTCGCCCAAACACATCATCTGCAACACAGCCTGCTGACGCTTTCCACTAGCTGCTCGATAGGGGGACACATCGTGTGCAACAGTGGCAGCTGCAGATGGAGTGCTCGTACGACTGCGCTCTGTGGACGAGCTGTCGCTTCTGGAGGAGGAGGAGGAGGAGGAGGGTGGAACGCCTACAGCCAACTGTTTCCTATACCGTGGGCTAGGCAGCACTGTCCCACCACCGCTGTCCCCTGTGGACCCTGCATCCACCACATTAACCCAGTGCGCAGTGATGGACACGTAACAGCCCTGGCCATGCCGACTGGACCATGCATCAGTTGTGAGGTGCACCTTTCCGCTCACTGACTGCTTGAGTGCATGGACAATGCGGTCTTTCACATGATGGTGGAGGGCTGGGATGGCTTTGCGAGAGAAGAAGTGGCGACTGGGTAGGTCATAGCGTGGTACTGCATAGGCCATGAGTTTGCAGAAAGCTGTGCTTTCCACCAACCGAAAGGGCATCATCTCAAACGAGATTAGTTTGGCAATGTGGGCGTTCAAACCCAGTGTACGCGGATGAGAGACTGAGTACTTTCTTGACCTACTCATAGTGTCTGGGAGGGTGAGCTGGACTTGAGAGCTGCATATGGTGGAAGTAGCGGTGGACAGGGCGGACTGAGAGAGGGTTGATGATGGTGATGGAGTTGGTGTTCTTTCTGATGGCCTAGAATCAGTCTTTCATTGATATAACAGTGGGATTCCCTGACTGCTGTGGCCTTGCAACGACACCTCAACATTTGCTGCTGTGCTAACCGGTGGGCTTACAGTGGGGGAAACAATGTAGCGTTGCTGACTACCTTCGTTGTGATCAGTTGCACATGTGGCACTTGAGGTTTGGTGTTGTGTCCACGCTTGCAAGTGCATGCTGGTTAAATGTCTAAGCATGCAACTGGTATTCAAATTTTTCAGATTTTTCCCTCGGCTAAAGGTCTTTGCGCACTTCTTACAGATAACCTTGGCCTGATCATGAGGATTTTGTTCAAAAATCTGCCACACTGCACTCTTCCTACTTTGGCAGACATTTTGCGGCCTAGCACGCTGTGATCTTTTGACCCTCTGGACAAGCTGTCCAGCAACTCTTTTGATGTTTGGAACCTGTCTTTGGAGTGCTCCGGGCCTGCCAGATAACAGCTGTTGCGATGTCGATGTCTGCTGTGGATGCTCCTCATCTGAGCTATTGGAAGCAGCACCCTCTTCCCCCAATGGATGCCAATCTGGGTCAACAACTGGGTCATCCATCACCTCCTCTTCTATGTCATGTGCACCTTTCTCTGTGTCACCGTGTATGGTGGTATAGTGTGCGGGAAGGGGCACCTGAGTCTCATCAGGGTCAAAATCTGGCTCTGTACACTGCGAGGACAATGTAGTGCTCTGAGTGAATGTACCAGCAGAATCATCCATCAGCGGCTGTGCATCAGTGCACTCCATGTCAGATTCATCTTGGCCTGGGTAATTCACCATTTGACTTGATAATCCAGGCATGGTATGTGAAAACAGCTCCATGGAGTAATCAGTAGTATGGCCTGCGTCATCCTTCAATCTTGGTTGGGGTGAAGGACACAAGGAAAGGTGTGGTTCATGAACATGAGCCTCCAATGACGACTCAGTGCTTTTACTTTTTACAACTGAAGAAGAGGAGGCGATAGAGCTGGAGGCTGAGTCAGCAATGTAAGACAAAACTTTTTCCTGATGCTCTGCCTTTAAAAGCGGTTTGCCAACTCCTAGAACACTAAGCGTTCGAGTCCTTATGTAGCCAGACGATGACACAGGGTCAGCACCTCCTGCATTCGGTCCTATTTTGCTCTTGCCACTACCATCAGATCCACCACCAACACCATCATTACCAGCTGCCAACCCCCGCCCAATTCCACGGCCTCTTCCACCAGCTTTCCTCATTTTTGGTAGAAATGTAGACAAAATCCAACAAACTATATAGTAATGTAAAACAAGGTACAAGGTGTCTATAGGACAGGGGAGTTTTAGAATTTCTGCACACACTTGTGGACAGTGGACACTTGTGGATTGTGTGCGGCCCACTGATATCTGAGCGCTATGTGACACGCTCGATGGCACAGCTGCCTGTGACCAAAGTGACGAGAGGATAATGGAGATTTTGAATCTCTGCGTACACTTTTGGACACTGGACACTTGTGGATTGTGTGCGGCCCACTGATATCTGAGCGCTATGTGACACGCTCGATGGCACAGCTGCCTGTGACCAAAGTGACGAGAGGATAATGGAGATTTTGAATCTCTGCGTACACTTGTGGACAGTGGACACTTGTGGATTGTGTGCGGCCCACTGATATCTGAGCGCTATGTGACATGCTCGATGGCACAGCTGCCTGTGACCAAAGTGACGAGAGGATAATGGAGATTTTGAATCTCTGCGTACACTTTTGGACACTGGACACTTGTGGATTGTGTGCGGCCCACTGATATCTGAGCGCTATGTGACACGCTCGATGGCACAGCTGCCTGTGACCAAAGTGACGAGAGGATAATGGAGATTTTGAATCTCTGCGTACACTTGTGGACAGTGGACACTTGTGGATTGTGTGCGGCCCACTGATATCTGAGCGCTATGTGACACGCTCGATGGCACAGCTGCCTGTGACCAAAGTGACGAGAGGATAATGGAGATTTTGAATTTCTGCGTACACTTGTGGACAGTGGACACTTGTGGATTGTGTGCGGCCCACTGATATCTGAGCGCTATGTGACACGCTCGATGGCACAGCTGCCTGTGACCAAAGTGACGAGAGGATAATGGAGATTTTGAATCTCTGCGTACACTTTTGGACACTGGACACTTGTGGATTGTGTGCGGCCCACTGATATCTGAGCGCTATGTGACACGCTCGATGGCACAGCTGCCTGTGACCAAAGTGACGAGAGGATAATGGAGATTTTGAATCTCTGCGTACACTTGTGGACAGTGGACACTTGTGGATTGTGTGCGGCCCACTGATATCTGAGCGCTATGTGACACGCTCGATGGCACAGCTGCCTGTGACCAAAGTGACGAGAGGATAATGGAGATTTTGAATCTCTGCGTACACTTTTGGACACTGGACACTTGTGGATTGTGTGCGTCCCACTGATATCTGAGCGCTATGTGACACGCTCGATGGCACAGCTGCCTGTGACCAAAGTGACGAGAGGATAATGGAGATTTTGAATCTCTGCGTACACTTTTGGACACTGGACACTTGTGGATTGTGTGCGGCCCACTGATATCTGAGCGCTATGTGACACGCTCGATGGCACAGCTGCCTGTGACCAAAGTGACGAGAGGATAATGGAGATTTTGAATCTCTGCGTACACTTTTGGACACTGGACACTTGTGGATTGTGTGCGGCCCACTGATATCTGAGCGCTATGTGACACGCTCGATGGCACAGCTGCCTGTGACCAAAGTGACGAGAGGATAATGGAGATTTTGAATCTCTGCGTACACTTTTGGACACTGGACACTTGTGGATTGTGTGCGTCCCACTGATATCTGAGCGCTATGTGACACGCTCGATGGCACAGCTGCATGTGACCAAAGTGACGAGAGGATAATGGAGATTTTGAATCTCTGCGTACACTTTTGGACACTGGACACTTGTGGATTGTGTGCGGCCCACTGATATCTGAGCGCTATGTGACACGCTCGATGGCACAGCTGCCTGTGACCAAAGTGACGAGAGGATAATGGAGATTTTGAATCTCTGCGTACACTTGTGGACAGTGGACACTTGTGGATTGTGTGCGGCCCACTGATATCTGAGTGCTATGTGACACGCTCGATGGCACAGCTGCCTGTGACCAAAGTGACGAGAGGATAATGGAGATTTTGAATCTCTGCGTACACTTTTGGACACTGGACACTTGTGGATTGTGTGCGGCCCACTGATATCTGAGCGCTATGTGACACGCTCGATGGCACAGCTGCCTGTGACCAAAGTGACGAGAGGATAATGGAGATTTTGAATCTCTGCGTACACTTTTGGACACTGGACACTTGTGGATTGTGTGCGGCCCACTGATATCTGAGCGCTATGTGACAGGATCGATGGCACAGCTGCCTGTGACCAAAGTGACGAGAGGATAATGGAGATTTTGAATCTCTGCGTACACTTTTGGACACTGGACACTTGTGGATTGTGTGCAGCCCACTGATATCTGAGCGCTATGTGACACGCTCGATGGCACAGCTGCCTGTGACCAAAGAGACGAGAGGATAATGGAGATTTTGAATCTCTGCGTACACTTTTGGACACTGGACACTTGTGGATTGTGTGCGGCCCACTGATATCTGAGCGCTATGTGACACGCTCGATGGCACAGCTGTGACCAAAGTGACGAGAGGATAATGGAGATTGGATTGCTTTTAAAAAAGCAGTTTGCGGAGCAGTGGGTAAACAGCAATGCCAGCGTGTCAGGAAGCCTTAAAAGGCAGCCCAACAACCAACACCACTGATACACCACAATATAGCCTCCCCTTGCACTGCACACACAGTGACTTGTGTGTTGTGCAGGCCAAATCGCTAGCAGCAGAAGCAGTTTTTTTGTCTTCTTCCCTGCCTAACGCTCTCCCTACAGAATCAGCAGCAACCTCTCCCTATACTAAGATCGGCAGAAGTAAGATGGCGGTCGGCGTGCACGCCCTTTTATACCCCTTGTGATGCCCACCAAAGCAAGCCAATCACTTGCATGCCCTTCTGAAAGATGGTGGTGACCCGTGCCTATGTCATCACGTTGCCCACAGTGTCCGTGGATCCTGATTGGCTGAAAAAGAGCGCAAAACAAACTTTTGAAATGCGACTTTGGCGCGTAAGTCGCCGACCTCGTGGCCGACCTCATCCTAGGGTCGGGTTTCGTTTCATGAAACCCGACTTTGCCAAAAGTCGGCGACTTTTGAATTTTTTAGACCCGTTTCGCTCAACTCTAATGGCAGGTAATAGCAATGCAGGGTATTATCACAACAGTAGCAATGATACTGGATGCTGTTATCTAGCATAATTTTAGAGCTGAGCAATAAAACGTACCCAGCAGCAAAGGGAAAGATGTCTAAAACACCTAATGGTTGCAAGCTTGCACTGACTGAACAGAGGATGCTTAACTAGAGGATGCTTATAACAAACATGCAGTGAAATAACATCACAGGAGCTGAGCATGCAGTGCAAACATCATAGGGGGCTGCATTATGGCTGCTAACACAGATGCATAACTAATAATTGCATTATCCTTACCAGAATCCGCTTGTTATAGCAATGGTTTTGCAAAGAGCTGAGCTGAGCAGGTGTGAGCTACTCTGGAGACGGCTGGAGAATGGTTGCATGTTGTTGACCAGAGCAGAAAGAAGGGGCGGTTCTGAACAATTAACCATTTGTGAGAACAGAAAATTCCAAACACATGAATAAAAGAGAAGGTCAACTTATGACACCTAATGGCCATAGCTATAACAGCACTTAAAAATATCTAGCTGCACAGAATGGGCAGAACAAAGACCAAAATACCTATTCCTTCTTTCACCACGATCTCGCTTTTTCCCACTTATGTTGGACACTTATGTTGTAAGTACCCTTCTCCTCCTGTAACATGTTGTTTCAGAACCTTAGGCCCATACCTGTCAGTCACCTGTCACTAAATGAACAATCATGGTGATTGTTGTGTAACACAATTAAGATAGTGTGCCTGAAAAACACTCTCATATCTAATGATTTTTAAGAGGAAATTTGGCCCCCTGATTTCTCAGTGCAACACAATTTTATCCCAAAAGATTTAGGATTAGCAAATAAGGTCTCCTTGCTAAACCCCAATATTAGGCCTAACAAGTATTAAGAGGAAATATGTCCTCCTGATTCCTCACTGCAACACAATTTTATCCTAAACGTTTTGGATTAGCAAATAGGGTCTCCTTGCTGAACCCCAAAATTAGGCCTAAAGATTTTTAAGAAGAAAGTCTGTCCTTCTGATTCCTCACTGCAACACAGTTTTATCACAAACGATTTGGATTAGCAAATAGGGCCTCCAGGCTGAACTGCTTTATTAGACCGAACAATTTTTGAGAGGAAATGGGGCCTCCTGATTCCTCACTGCAACACAGTTTTTACCCAAATGATTTTGATTAGCAAATGGGGCCTCCTGAGAGTGTAACACAGTTTTAGCACAATCTAGTTATATTCTGGAAGATCGATTTCACACAGGACAGGATACTACAAGTGCTCCTCACAAGATTAAAATATCAAAAAGTTAATTTATTTCAGTTCTTCAATACAAAAAGTGAAACTCATATATTATATAGAGTCATTACACACAGAGTGATCTACTTCAGGTGTTTATTTCTGTTAATGTTGATGATTATGGCTTGCAGCCAATTAAAACCCAAGAGTCATTATCTCAGTGAATTAGACTTTTGGGTTTTCATTGCTGTAAGCCATAATCATCAACATTAACAGAAATAAACACGTGAAATAGATCACTCTGTTTGTAACGACTCTATATAATATCTGAGATTCACTTTTTGTATGGAAGAACTAAAATAAATTAACTTTTTGATGATGTTGTAATTTTGTGGGAAGCACCTGTATCTAGCTAATTGACAAGTTCACTTTCAGCAACAGCAGGAGTGGCCTCTGGGTTGTTACACTGAGAATATGGCGACAGAAAAACAAGATGCCCACTTTTTATATGGACAGGGACAAGTGACTTTGGCAGCCAGTCACAGAAGACATTGTGTCATGACATTGTGGATGGTTTCTGAACCCTAATTCTCTGCCGGAATGTACACATATTAAGTTATTACAGGACAAAAACAAAAGGAAAAAAATTTACACTTCGCTGCTCCACTAAGCTAGACACACCACCTCCCATCATAAAACATGTTCCCCCACTCATCACACATTACCACTATCTTAGACAAAGTCAAAACAAAAGCATTAGTGGAAATGCGATCATTTACCAATCTGTGACCGAATTTTGCCGACTTTGAGGAAAAATGCTCGGGTAACCGACGAAAAATTCTGAATGTGCTACGTTTGCGCCAAATTTGAGATTGGCGAACATTTTCCAAACAAGTTTGCTCATCTCTAGCCAAGATATGCAGGATAATATAAGAAATACTCTAGAAATTGTGGAGAGCCTGGGAGAAGTTGAGGAAAATCTAAAGGAAAGAGAAAATCTCGTAGGTGAGTTTAAGCAAAAGACAATAAGTGTGATCAGCAGTGGGGAATCCAAAGCAGAAAAAAGGTTGACTGCACAGTCTGGAATGCTAGAATGAATCAGCTGAAAAGCAAAATAATAAAAAAAATCATCAAAGGGTTAAAAGTGCCACCACTGAAGACTATGACACTTCTAGTACTGAAGCTGTGTTTACTATTAATGCAAGTAAATCAAAGCATGCATGGTTTATAGACTCTGGGGCAACTAGTCATATGACTAATGACAGAAACTTCTTTAACATTGACCAAAGTAAGTCAGAGAAAGTGATCTTGCTGAATGGTCAGTATATGAATTCAGATGGAATAGAAGATGGTTACATTAATTGTGAAGTCTCCCTAACACAAAGCAGATAAATCCCAGTAAAATATGTGCTCTATGTCCCTAGCCTTGAAAGCAATCTGTTATCTGTGAAGAAACTCACAATACATTGAAATGAAGTTACATTTAAAGATGTCAGCTGTATTGTCTCAAAAGAAGGCACACACTAGCAAAAGGAAAAAATCAAAGATAAATTGTACCAGCTAAAATGTGTTTGTCAGACATATGGACATCAAAACTGCCTTTTTAATTGGTGACAATGAAGAGGACTTGTACTTAACTCAAAGTCTTCTTGGAAGAAAGATTTAAAAGAGGTCAAGCAGATCCATGTATATACGTACATAAAATGTATAGACGGAAATTGGATGTATATTCTCTTATATGTTGACAATGTGATTATAGTTCACCAAGAGGAAATAGAAATTGCAAAGATGACTAAAATTCTGAATCAAAATTTTGAAACTAAAGACTTTGAAAATGTGACATATTAGGCTATGTTCACACGTTGCTTTTTTGCTGCTTTTTCTGCAGCCAAAACCTGATATCTTGTCAGTACACTCCCTGACAGAAGTTATGTCACTTATCCATGTTATGTAGATAAAAGCTTATAACCTGACGTTAAATTCATCCATTGGTTGTACAGGAAAGATGTATATCTTTGTACCGTGTTAGCCAGTAGATAGAAAAATATTCAGAATTGAGAGTCCTCAGTGGTTGATACCTTTTAATGGCTAACTGAAAAGATGGTAACACATTGCAAGCTTTCGAGACTACTCAGGTCTCTTCATCAGGCATAGACTAATACAAAATCTGAAGAGTCACATATTTATGCACAATACAGCACAGAAAAAATGCAATAGATGAGACAAGTGACGTGAAGCAGAATTGTCATTATGGGAGAGGGAGAAACATAAATATTGCTCCAGTTCATAGATAAGGAGTCCGGATGTTTTATTGTCCTCTGATTGGGGTCTCCTAACGTGTTGTGGTGCCCCCACACGGTCTTAGGAGCAAATTCCTTAATTGATGTAAAAAGACATAAATCCATGTGACACATTCATTCCAGCACTGAGAGTGTCAAAGGTCATCATAAATTTATACTCACAGACTCTTCTCTCTCTCTGAGATGTGAAGTTACCTTTCAATACCAGTAATTTCATCTCCATGTTGCTGTGATCAGGCGTACAAAAATGTTTTGCCACAGGTAGATCCATTCTTTTTTCTCTTACTGTGTGACTATGAGCATTCATCCTTTTTCTAAGCTTTTGCCCTGTCTCCCCCACATACAGACCCCCTGTTGGACATTTAGTACAAATAATTAAGTACACCACATTAAAAAGAATGGATCTACCTGTGGCAAAACATTTTTACCGTCTACAATAATCTGCTAACCCACCTTGAAACTAAGCTGGGTGCACTGGAGCAGCGATGGATGGCCTGGCTGTCCAATTATGAGTTTATCATCAAGTACCAAGCGGGGCATATGAATGCTAATACTGATGTGCTGTTCAGGATGCCCAATTCACCAGATGGGGGACAAGGTCCAGAAGAACTCGAAGAAATTGAGTTACCAGCCTTCCACCGTCCAGTTGCAGCCCAGCACTCCCACCCAAGGGATGAGGAACAAGCGCTATATTGTGCAAGAGGCCACGTTAAACCCATTGCCCCACCATGAGTGGGCAGAGACGCAGTATGGCGACCCGGCAAAGTAAAGGAGTTGCTGACACAAGCTGACTCACTCCCTGGTCCAGATGCTCCACAGAAAGCACAGCAGTTGTGGAAGGAGAAGGGCAAGCTGTTCATCTATGAGAGTAAGTTGTGTCGGAGGAACATCAACTCACGTACACACAAACTGGTCTGGTAGGTGGTAGTCCTGAAGGTGGATGTGCCTATTGTTAGGCGTCGGGTTCCTGCCGGTGCACCGGAGGTATCCAGCGCCTTGCCTTCTGCGGTTTCCCATTCCTCTCTGACCGCAGGTTCGTCGATCCCAGCGCCATGCTCGGACTAGCACTGTGGGTTTGGTTCTTGCTGCCACTTCTGGTCCAGCTATAGCAACGCATGCTGGTCAGCAGAGAGCTACTCCAGGGACTAAGTCCTCCTTTCGGTCCACTGAGCGTGCCTGTGGTACGATCTCTCATTGCAGATCGGAGGTCACATGCTCAGGTCCTTCTCCTGCTCTGATTGGATCATCAGGAAGGCCTCCCCGTGGCCTCACATGGCCTCCCCGACATGCGCTATGATAGAGATTAATTCTTATTGTTATAATGGTGTGTGCGATGATGGATGTATGAGACAGGTGAATGACTCATTATGACTCTCCTCCCTCGGTTGTATAAGAGTTAGGGTCACAGAGTTAGAGTCTGCACCTAGTACTGGTACTGCCTAGCGCCGCATTGCATTCAGCTCTCTCATCCATTAGCGCCAGTGGGAGCCGGTCAGCACAGGCATCACAGTACCGCATATGTTGCAGCATCCATCTGTACGGCACCATGCACAGATAGTGTGCTTTCCAGCATCAAGCTCAGGCTGGTTAATGGCGACCACAAGCACAGATGCAGTACACGCTCAGAGCGGTAGGCTAATGTTTGCTGCACCCTGTGACGGTTAACAGGGCACAGCGTTCCAGGGGAAACTGTTGTGAATTCACTTTCTGGCCTTCCTCTAGTTATTACTGAAGGTAGTGGAGCTGGTCAGATTGACAGAGTGGTTGCGAGTTCTCTTTCTGGGCTCCCTCTGGTGGTTCCTGGAGGTAATGGAGCTAATCTAATTAACAGAGGCTTGCCACCTGAAAATGAGGACGACGATTGGAGATCTGGAGTTTCAGATTGGAATTTAAGATTCAAGCAGGGAATTTTTATGGAATAAACGTGCGCTACCAGACCATCACTCCTCACAAGTTGTGTGGTTAATACTAGAGTTGAGCGACTTTTGCTTTTTTAGGGTCGCGTTTCGTTTCGTGAAACCCGACTTTTCCAAAAGTCGGGTCGAGCAAGATTGTCCGATTATAGGGAAAAGTCGGGGTCGTCCCGAAACACGAAACCCAATGTAAGTCAATGGGGAATAAAAGTCGGCAGTGAGAGGAGGACAGGAAACACACCTACAGTGCCCATTTGAATGCCAAAAGCATCAATTCTTCTTACTTAAGCTTGTCAACCTTAATTAACTTCATAATACAAGTTACGCACTGAAAAATTGGGGTTATTTGGCTAAATTTGTGGGGGGGGAGGGCTGGCTGAAGGTTTTCATGTGCCCTGGGCGAAAGAGCGCCCCTTTAACACATACCACAACTCATCATGCTCCGATACGGCAGAGAAATAGCGGTATAGTACAATGAAAAATACCTCACTTTTTACATCTCATGACGAGGCCCATCTATTTCTCCATACAAAATCATTGGTCCCATATAATGTTTGAAACAGTATATGATGAGCTCCACATAATGCTACAGTATATGTTGGTCCCCATGGATGAAGCTCCACTGTCTTATGGGCCCAAATAATGCTCCAAACATAATGGGCCCCATTTCTACTGCTCTAGTGTATAATGGGCCCTGTAAATGCTGCTCCAGTGTCTGATGTCCACCTTTGGAATGTTCCAGTCTATGGTGGGCCCCATCTATCATTCTCCAGAGTATAGTGCTCCCCAAAAATTGCTGTCCCAACATAGAAAACAATCAAATAAGTCTCCTCGCTAGGGAATCCCTGTACTTGTCTGGACAGGTGCTGTAGCTTGCTTAACAGCTCGCCAGCCGTTCTCACGCCCAGTATGGATTGCACGTGATTGCACAAAGGTTAGAAAGGGTACCGTATCCCTGGATAACATGTATGGATAGCGTACACATTCAAAATATATGTCTACACAGCATGAGGCAGGCTCAGACGGTGTTAGGCCCAGTATGGATTGCACGTCATTGCACAAAGGTTAGAAGGGGTACCGTATCCCCGGATAACATGTATGGATAGCGTACACATTCAAAATATATGTCTATACAGCATGAGGCAGGCTCAGACGGTGTTAGGCCCAGTATGGATTGCACGTCATTGCACAAAGGTTAGAAGGGGTACCGTATCCCCGGATAACATGTATGGATAGCGTACACATTCAAAATATATGTCTATACAGCATGAGGCAGGCTCAGACGGTGTTAGGCCCAGTATGGATTGCACGTCATTGCACAAAGTTTAGAAGGGGTACCGTATCCCCGGATAACATGTATGGATAGCGTACACATTCAAAATATATGTCTATACAGCATGAGGCAGGCTCAGACGGTGTTAGGCCCAGTATGGATTGCACGTCATTGCACAAAGGTTAGAAGGGGTACCGTATCCCCGGATAACATGTATGGATAGCGTACACATTCAAAATATATGTCTATACAGCATGAGGCAGGCTCAGACGGTGTTAGGCCCAGTATGAATTGCACGTCATTGCACAAAGGTTAGAAGGGGTACCGTATCCCCGGATAACATGTATGGATAGCGTACACATTCAAAATATATGTCTATACAGCATGAGGCAGGCTCAGACGGTGTTAGGCCCAGTATGGATTGCACGTCATTGCACAAAGGTTAGAAGGGGTACCGTATCCCCGGATAACATGTATGGATAGCGTACACATTCAAAATATATGTCTATACAGCATGAGGCAGGCTCAGACGGTGTTAGGCCCAGTATGGATTGCACGTCATTGCACAAAGGTTAGAAGGGGTACCGTATCCCCGGATAACATGTATGGATAGCGTACACATTCAAAATATATGTCTATACAGCATGAGGCAGGCTCAGACGGTGTTAGGCCCAGTATGGATTGCACGTCATTGCACAAAGGTTAGAAGGGGTACCGTATCCCCGGATAACATGTATGGATAGCGTACACATTCAAAATATATGTCTATACAGCATGAGGCAGGCTCAGACGGTGTTAGGCCCAGTATGGATTGCACGTCATTGCACAAAGGTTAGAAGGGGTACCGTATCCCCGGATAACATGTATGGATAGCGTACACATTCAAAATATATGTCTATACAGCATGAGGCAGGCTCAGACGGTGTTAGGCCCAGTATGGATTGCACGTCATTGCACAAAGGTTAGAAGGGGTACCGTATCCCCGGATAACATGTATGGATAGCGTACACATTCAAAATATATGTCTATACAGCATGAGGCAGGCTCAGACGGTGTTAGGCCCAGTATGGATTGCACGTCTTTGCACAAAGGTTAGAAAGGGTACCGTATCCCTGGATAACATGTATGGATAGCGTACACATTCAAAATATATGTCTCAGGAGGCAGGCTCAGACGGTGTCAGGCACAGTATGGATTTGACGGCCCAGATTACACAGCGGAGGAGCAGGGGGCGGTAAAGATTGCAAATGCTGGGGCCCTGGCCAAGCAAGGGGGGCCCACTCGTGGGCGTCGGTACTGGCACTGGGCCCCTCATAGTACAGCGGTGTGTCTGACGGCGGGTGTGCACCACCACCGTCAGAGACACTTGATTGCACTATGAGGGACCCTGTGCCAGTGCCCGCGCCCAAGAGTTGGCCTACCCACCTGTCCAGGGCAACGGCACTCGCACGGTGTCGTGCGCTAGGTGGTGACCCCGGCCATGGGGGGGGAGGCAGCACAGTTAGGGAGTTTTAGAAAGTGGCATATGTTGATGTTGGACATTCAACTGATGCAAAAGGCGAAATAGGTGAAGTACCAGGAAGAGGTGGACCAAAGCAAGCCATTTTTCTGTCACCCTATGTGTCATCAGGGGAAGGTGGGACAAAATCCTTGGAAACCCATGCGTGGTTCATTTTAATGAAGGTTAGATCATCCACATTTTGGGTTGACAGACGGGTCCTTTTTTCTGTCAGGATTGATCCAGCTGCACTGAAGACTCTTTCCGATAGCACACTTGCAGCTGGGCAAGCGAGCTCCTGTAAGGCATATTGGGCCAATTCAGGCCAGGTGTCCAGTTTAGCGGCCCGATAGTCAAAGGGGAATGACCTGTGTGGGAGAACATCGATATGGGAGGAAAAGTAGTTTGTAACCATAGTTGACAACTGCTGTCTCCTGTCACTTTCCATCGATGCAGTATTACCAGTTGTGTGAGCGGTATTTGAAAAATCAGTCCACAACATTGTCATGAAACCCCTGTCTCCAACGCCACTTCTGCTGTGTGCACCACGAACACCTCTGCCAAGCTGCCCCCGGCCCGTACGGCTCGTGTGAGAACCATCACCGCTGCTGTGTGCTGGGAATGCCTCAAGCAACCGATTTACCAGAGTTGCTTGTTTATTAGCCAATATTAGGTCAAGGTTCTCCTGTGGCATGATGTTTTGTAATTTGCCTTTATAGCGTGGATCCAGGATGCTGGCCAACCAGTAGTCGTCATCGTTCATCATTTTGGCAATGCGGGGGTCCCTTTTTAGGATCCGCAAGGCATAATCTGACATGTGGGCCAATGTTCCCGGTGTCAATGATGCACTGCGAGTGCTGGGTGGAGGAGCACTTTCTGGCAAATCCACATCCCTCCAGTCACGCACAAACCCTGTACCAGACCTTGCCACGCCAACATTTTCACTTGCCCCACGAGATGCATCCTCCTCCCCTAAGTAATCATCCCCATCATCCTCCTCCTCCTCCTCCTCTTCTTCCTCCACCTCGTCCAGGAGAGGTCCCTGAGCAGACAATGGCTGAATGTCATCAAGGATTCCCTCCTCCTCTTCCTCCTCATCAACATTGGCTGCAGACGCCTGCTCCTTAAGGTGCGTCAAAGTTTGCATGAGCAGACGCATAAGTGGGATGCTCATGCTTAGGATGGCGTCGTCTGCGCTTACCAGCCGTGTGCATTCCTCAAAACACTGAAGGACTTTACAAAGGTCTTTCAGCTTCGACCACTGCACGCCTGTCAACTCCATGTCTGCTCTCAAAGTGCCTGGCCGTGTATCCTCCCACAAATGCATTATGGCCTGCCTCTGCTCGCACAGCCGCTCCACCATGTGCAGGGTGGAGTTCCACCTTGTTGCAATGTCGATAATGAGGCGGTGGTTGGGAAGGTGAAGCAATCGCTGCAGCTTCTGCATACGAACGGAGT
Organism: Dendrobates tinctorius; assembly: GCF_039654945.1. Classification (NCBI taxonomy): domain Eukaryota; kingdom Metazoa; phylum Chordata; class Amphibia; order Anura; family Dendrobatidae; genus Dendrobates; species Dendrobates tinctorius. The sequence continues at coordinate 33,703,248 of NW_027361703.1, read as the reverse complement.
GTACAGGCGACCGGCGGATGTGTGCGCACAGTCTTCGCACCTTCTGGAGCAGGGCTGTTAACTCCGGATAATTTTTGAGGAAGCACTGCACCACCTGGTTCAAGGTGTGAGCCAAGCAAGGTATGTGGCTGAGTTTTGAAAGGGCTATGGCTGCCACAAAATTACGGCCGTTATCACTAACTACCTTGCCTGCCTCAAGATGTACACTGCCCAGCCATGACTCAGTTTGTCGCTTCAAGTACTCGGCCAGCACCTCGGCGGTGTGTCTGTCGCCCAAACACATCATCTGCAACACAGCCTGCTGACGCTTTCCACTAGCTGCTCGATAGGGGGACACATCGTGTGCAACAGTGGCAGCTGCAGATGGAGTGCTCGTACGACAGCGCTCTGTGGACGAGCTGTCGCTTCTGGAGGAGGAGGAGGAGGAGGAGGGTGGAACGCCTACAGCCAACTGTTTCCTATACCGTGGGCTAGGCAGCACTGTCCCACCACCGCTGTCCCCTGTGGACCCTGCATCCACCACATTAACCCAGTGCGCAGTGATGGACACGTAACGGCCCTGGCCATGCCGACTGGACCATGCATCAGTTGTGAGGTGCACCTTTCCGCTCACTGACTGCTTGAGTGCATGGACAATGCGGTCTTTCACATGATGGTGGAGGGCTGGGATGGCTTTGCGAGAGAAGAAGTGGCGACTGGGTAGGTCATAGCGTGGTACTGCATAGGCCATGAGTTCGCGGAAAGCTGTGCTTTCCACCAACCGAAAGGGCATCATCTCAAACGAGATTAGTTTGGCAATGTGGGCGTTCAAACCCAGTGTACGCGGATGAGAGACTGAGTACTTTCTTGACCTACTCATAGTGTCTGGGAGGGTGAGCTGGACTTGAGAGCTGCATATGGTGGAAGTAGCGGTGGACAGGGCGGACTGAGAGAGGGTTGATGATGGTGATGGAGTTGGTGTTCTTTCTGATGGCCTAGAATCAGTCTTTCGTTGATATAACAGTGGGATTCCCTGACTGCTGTGGCCTTGCAACGACACCTCAACATTTGCTGCTGTGCTAACCGGTGGGCTTACAGTGGGGGAAACAATGTAGCGTTGCTGACTACCTTTGTTGTGATCAGTTGCACATGTGGCACTTGAGGTTTGGTGTTGTGTCCACGCTTGCAAGTGCATGCTGGTTAAATGTCTAAGCATGCAACTGGTATTCAAATTTTTCAGATTTTTCCCTCGGCTAAAGGTCTTTGCGCACTTCTTACAGATAACCTTGGCCTGATCATGAGGATTTTGTTCAAAAAACTGCCACACTGCACTCTTCCTACTTTGGCAGACATTTTGCGGCCTAGCACGCTGTGATCTTTTGACCCTCTGGACAAGCTGTCCAGCAACTCTTTTGATGTTTGGAACCTGTCTTTGGAGTGCTCCGGGCCTGCCAGATAACAGCTGTTGCGATGTCGATGTCTGCTGTGGATGCTCCTCATCTGAGCTATTGGAAGCAGCACCCTCTTCCCCCAATGGATGCCAATCTGGGTCAACAACTGGGTCATCCATCACCTCCTCTTCTATGTCATGTGCACCTTTCTCTGTGTCACCGTGTATGGTGGTATAGTGTGCGGGAAGGGGCACCTGAGTCTCATCAGGGTCAAAATCTGGCTCTGTACACTGCGAGGACAATGTAGTGCTCTGAGTGAATGTACCAGCAGAATCATCCATCAGCGGCTGTGCATCAGTGCACTCCATGTCAGATTCATCTTGGCCTGGGTAATTCACCATTTGACTTGATAATCCAGGCATGGTATGTGAAAACAGCTCCATGGAGTAATCAGTAGTATGGCCTGTGTCATCCTTCAATCTTGGTTGGGGTGAAGGACACAAGGAAAGGTGTGGTTCATGAACATGAGCCTCCAATGACGACTCAGTGCTTTTACTTTTTACAACTGAAGAAGAGGAGGCGATAGAGCTGGAGGCTGAGTCAGCAATGAAAGACAAAACTTTTTCCTGATGCTCTGCCTTTAAAAGCGGTTTGCCAACTCCTAGAAAACTAAGCTTTCGAGTCCTTATGTAGCCAGACGATGACGCAGGGTCAGCACCTCCTGCATTCGGTCCTATTTTGCTCTTGCCACTACCATCAGATCCACCACCAACACCATCATTACCAGCTGCCAACCCCCGCCCAATTCCACGGCCTCTTCCACCAGCCTTCCTCATTTTTGGTAGAAATGTAGACAAAATCCAACAAACTATATAGTAATGTAAAACAAGGTACAAGGTGTCTATAGGACAGGGGAGTTTTAGAATTTCTGCACACACTTGTGGACAGTGGACACTTGTGGATTGTGTGCGGCCCACTGATATCTGAGCGCTATGTGACACGCTCGATGGCACAGCTGCCTGTGACCAAAGTGACGAGAGGATAATGGAGATTTTGAATCTCTGCGTACACTTGTGGACAGTGGACACTTGTGGATTGTGTGCGGCCCACTGATATCTGAGCGCTATGTGACACGCTCGATGGCACAGCTGCCTGTGACCAAAGTGACGAGAGGATAATGGAGATTTTGAATCTCTGCGTACACTTGTGGACAGTGGACACTTGTGGATTGTGTGCGGCCCACTGATATCTGAGCGCTATGTGACACGCTCGATGGCACAGCTGCCTGTGACCAAAGTGACGAGAGGATAATGGAGATTTTGAATCTCTGCGTACACTTTTGGACACTGGACACTTGTGGATTGTGTGCGGCCCACTGATATCTGAGCGCTATGTGACACGCTCGATGGCACAGCTGCCTGTGACCAAAGTGACGAGAGGATAATGGAGATTTTGAATCTCTGCGTACACTTGTGGACAGTGGACACTTGTGGATTGTGTGCGGCCCACTGATATCTGAGCGCTATGTGACACGCTCGATGGCACAGCTGCCTGTGACCAAAGTGACGAGAGGATAATGGAGATTTTGAATCTCTGCGTACACTTGTGGACAGTGGACACTTGTGGATTGTGTGCGGCCCACTGATATCTGAGCGCTATGTGACACGCTCGATGGCACAGCTGCCTGTGACCAAAGTGACGAGAGGATAAGGGAGATTGGATTGCTTTTAAAAAAGCAGTTTGCGGAGCAGTGGGTAAACAGCAATGCCAGCGTGTCAGGAAGCCCTAAAAGGCAGCCCAACAACCAACACCACTGATACACCACAATATAGCCTCCCCTTGCACTGCACACACAGTGACTTGTGTGTTGTGCAGGCCAAATCGCTAGCAGCAGAAGCAGTTTTTTCGTCTTCTTCCCTGCCTAACGCTCTCCCTACAGAATCAGCAGCAACCTCTCCCTATACTAAGATCGGCAGAAGTAAGATGGCAGTCGGCGTGCACGCCCTTTTTTACCCCTTGTGACGCCCACCAAAGCAAGCCAATCACTTGCATGCCCTTCTGAAAGATGGTGGTGACCCGTGCCTATGTCATCACGTTGCCCACAGTGTCCGTGGATCCTGATTGGCTGAAAAAGAGCGCAAAACAAACTTTTGAAACGCGACTTTGGCGCGTAAGTCGCCGACCTCGTGGCCGACCTCATCCTAGGGTCGGGTTTCGTTTCATGAAACCCGACTTTGCCAAAAGTCGGCGACTTTTGAATTTTTTCGACCCGTTTCGCTCAACTCTAGTTAATACATTTATTTCCCTACGCGTTTCAAAGCTTTGAAACGCGTAGGGAAATAAATGTATTAACCACACAACTTGTGAGGAGTGATGGTCTGGTAGCGCACGTTTATTCCATAAAAATTCCCTGCTTGAATCTGAAGATTTATGGCCACGGCGTGGTCATTTGGATGTGCAGCAAGCTGACCTTTGTTCCTTTATGCCTGATACTCTCCTGCAGAGGGTGAGTATAAATCATTGTCTTATATCTTTGTTTTCTCGGGTAAGACCCTATTGCGCTCTTTTTCTTTCAGTTTCTACTAGATTGGAATTTAAGACAGCCGACTCCCTCTATCCCTGCTGGTGATTTTCTTCTTGCCTCCTGAGGTCTGATGTTTCCAGCTCAGTCCCTGCATGTTCAGCTAAGTGTTCATTTGCTATTCTGTTTGCATTTGATCTGGTTTTGTCTATCTCAGTTTAGTGTGGGTCAGTCAGCTCCGGCCGGGGCTGTGCTGAATCACCATCCATATGTTACTGCTTGTGCCAGTTTGTTTTTGTCTCTTATTAGATTGGCCTCTTTTTGTTCTGCTTTCAAAATATACCAGAGTGCTGATAAAGTGGGCGAAGTCGTGCGTCTTCAGTGTTTTTTTCATCAGACGTGTTGGACTTTTTAAAAAATTAATGGAATCTCATGTCAGAACTATTAAGCACAACAAGAGATAAAGATAGAGTTTTTCAAAGCTCAAATACAATTTATTTAAATAGCAATAAACAGAGCATGAATGCTAGTAGGTTGCAGCAGACGTAAACATGAATAATAATGCAACACCTTAAAAATGTAATTATTTGTATGCAGCAAAAACAGTTAATTAACAAATATAGAGCGTAATAGGAGGCAAACCCACCCAGTAAAAGGTAATATGCATTCCCAAAAAAAGGGTGTTACATACAATGAATACCAGGGTCGGATACCGCCTGTAAAGTGCAAAAGTGCTTCTGTACTAATAAGCCCAAAGGGCATGTAGTTTGAATGAATGTAATGAAAACTGCCTGTGCGCAAAACAAAACTAAATACTAAGGCTGCGTGAACAAATAACACTTACATGTGATGTGAACGCTGCTGTCAGACCTGCCGCCCCTACGCGCGTTACGCCGCAGCTTCCTCAGGAGCGTTCACGCCTCCTGAGGAAGCTGCGGCGTAACGCGCGTAGGGGCGGCAGGTCTGACAGCAGCGTTCACATCACATGTAAGTGTTATTTGTTCACGCAGCCTTAGTATTTAGTTTTGTTTTGCGCACAGGCAGTTTTCATTACATTCATTCAAACTACATGCCCTTTGGGCTTATTAGTACAGAAGCACTTTTGCACTTTACAGGCAGTATTCCACCCTGGTATTCATTGTATGTAACACCCTTTTTTTTGGGAATGTATATTACCTTTTACTGGGTGGGTTTGCCTCCTATTACGCTCTATATTTGTTAATTAACTGTTTTTGCTGCATACAAATAATTACATTTTTAAGGTGTTGCATTATTATTCATGTTTACGTCTGCTGCAACCTACTAGCATTCATGCTCTGTTTATTGCTATTTAAATAAATTGTATTTGAGCTTTGAAAAACTCTATCTTTATCTCTTGTTGTGCTTAATAGTTCTGACATGAGATTCCATTAATTTTGTATAGTTTAGTGAGTTTAGCTCTTCACCACTTTTCCTGTTTTTTGGGGTATTTATATTCAATGTGTTGGACTTTTTGCAGGTTTTTTTGCGTGATTGCAGACAGTGTCTTTCCTTTCCTGTCCTGTCTAGTCTGTGTGGGCCCCATCGTTTGCTCAGTCTATTTTCCTGCCTGCGTTTGTGTTTTCATCTTGTCTCACCGACAATATATGTTTGGGGGCTATCTATTCCTTTGGGGTCTGCTCTAGGGCAGTTTAGATTTCCCCTTTCTTGCTTTAGGCTTAGTTAGTTAGACATCTAGGATCACCATAGGTACGCTCCACAGCTACTGCTAGTTGTGTGGATAGGATCAGGGGTCTGCAATCCGCTTAATTACCAACCTCTCTGGTTTTCTGTGGCTTAGCTTGGGCTTGCTCTCCTCTTCGGTGACCCATTCATAACAGGGAACTTTCCCTGGCTCTGCAGTAGCGGTTCCGGGCGGGCGCTAGTGGGTCGAGAGGGGCACTGTTCTCATGTACCAGAAGCAGTGTCCAGCATTGGGTTCTGCGGACTCTGTGCAGTAACAGAGCTCACTTCCTATTACACCGGGTCAGTGGTTCCCTGCCGGTGTCCAGCATTTATTACACGCAGTCCGTTGTTGTACAGCAGCAGTATACCATCCCTGCATGGTGGACTCTGGGTCGCGATCGCACTTGCCTTTATTTTATAGTCAGTGCGATCCGCAACCCTAACACCTATGGTCTTGGAAGCGTAACACGATGGAGCAGGACATTTCAGGAGGAAGAAGTTGGAGGTCCTACTTCGTGAAAGATTCTACTGGGGTGGCATGAGGAGAGCCATTGAGAAGTGGTGCCAAGAATGAGTCAATGCAACCTGCGTAAGAATGACCGCAACAGCCAGCAAGCCCCACTACAGCCCATAGTCACCAAACAGCCACTTGAACTGGTAGCTTTGGATCATGTGAAGCTCACTCTGAGTAGAGCTGGCTACACCTACGCTCTGACCATCATTGACCATTACTCAAGGTTCTTGGTAGTCGTGCCTGTCAAAGACCAAACAGCAAAGATGCCTGTTGAAGGACAATTGGGCCACAGGACTATGTGTGACCAGGAACTTACTTGTATATGGTTACCAACATGGCTCAAGAATGAACAATGGACAATGATGCTTGGACTAATCGTCACCAGGACTATTTTGAGCTTTGGTTTTTGTAATTTTTATTTTTGAAATTTTGTAAATGATTATTATTGTTCACTTGTTATAATGTTTTGCTTCCTCAGTCCAGGAGTACTGAATTTCACTAGGGGGGAATGTGGCACCCCAGAAGTCCGGTTGCCACAGTGGCATTGCCTCCCTCACAAGGGGGTGATGACATGCCTGGAAGCAAGGAGGGGTTCCCTGACCAGATAACACTTACATCAAACATTTTTCCTGACTCTACACCAGAAGGGGGAGCTCTAAACCCGTTTTAAGGGGAGCTTCTCTATGAGTTCTGGTTTGGAGGTGGGGTGAGTCAGTCAGTGTCTGGGACTGAGAGAGACAGAGTTTGAGTGAAGAGAGGAAAGAGGACAAGTGAAAGAGAACCTGGGGAGTGGAGCTGTGACCAAACTCACCGCAGAGTACAGCGCTAAAAGCTGGACGCCGGAGTCTGTGGCTGACAGGTACAACAGTCCCAGCAGCTAAATTTGGAGGGCAGGGGATTGCAGGTCTCCTGGCTCAGCAAACACCCGAAGGCACAGCAGTAGACCAGAGCCTGGAGCCACCACAAAGGAGTGACACCTGCAATAGGATCAAGCTGCCTGACATACGGGCAAGTACTTCAGAACAATAAGGAGCAGAGGACTGAGCATAGCTTTAGGCAGCAAGGACCTCAGAGGACAGCCCAGTAAGGAGGTCTAAAAAGCCATCTGGCTTAGTGGATCCTAAGTTGCTTCCAGGCTCCCCAGACCTCCATTGTCATCTGTAATTAGTGCCCCGGGCTGCACTTCAAACCGTAAGTAAAAGTGTGGAAACTGCACCCTGCTGTGTCCTCGGAGATATTTACTGCACCATCTACCCTGCACTACATCCATTATCACCATCTTTAACAATATAATTCCCCTGGGACTAAGCTCTACCTGTGGAGAGCTGTATCTTCTCTGCTGCATCAACATCAGCCCCAGCGGTTTATTTAAGCAGCGTCATCCATCCTTGGTCAAGTACCACAGGTGGCATCATGAATCATCTTTTATAAACTTTACTTCCCCTTTAATCATCATTTTTCATTGGATTCCCAGGGCCACGGACCAGGTCACTGCTGCCGTGACACATCCCCTTAAGAACTGGCCCGGTACCAAGTATCCCCATGGCCCTGGCAGGCGCTCCAAAGTCAGTTTAGTTCTTTAATATTTGAAAGAGACTTAAGATATAAATTTAAGGATATCTGCAACAGGAGATCTAAAATTCAAAGGCTATGTAGATACAGGCTAGGCTGGTGACTTAAGTGATCGTAAATTGGCAAGCTGCTATTTGTCCAAACTTAGAGAAAGTTCAATTTCTTGGTCTAGCAGAAAACAAGTGTCTGTAGCCTTGTCCTCTACAGAAGCAGAGTATGTGTGTGTAGCCCACACAAGTCAAGAGGTCATTTGGTTATATGAATTGATAGGCAATATTGGTAAGCCATCAACTCAACCGACAGTGATTTATAAAGACAATCAAGGATGCATTAAACTTGCATGCAGTGAGAAGATGAATGTGAGAACCAAACACATTGACATTAAACACATTTTGTAAATTTTGTTGGAAAAATGAGAAATCTCTGGTAAACTTTTAACCCTTATAACATCCTAACAAAAAAAGATTATGTTTCCAAAATTGTACTGATGTAAAGTAGACATGTGGGAAGTGTTCTATATTAACTATTCTGTGTGATATGACTCTCTTATTTAACGGCACAAAAATTAAGTTTCAAAATTGCCAAATTTTCAAAATTTTTGCCAAATTTCCATTTTTTTCCCTAAGTATACGCAAGTCACATCGAAGAAATTTTACCATTAACATGAAGTACAATATGTCACGAAAAAACAGTCTCAGAATCAGTGGGAGCCGTTGAAGCGTTCCAGAGCTATAACCTCAGAAATTGACCGTGGTCAGGATTGTAAAAATTGGCTTGGTCATTAAGTACCATATTGGCTCTGTCACTAAGGGCATGGGCGGACATACAGCCGGTTCAACCTGTGCGACTGCATCGGGGCCCTGAGTATCCAGGGGGCCCTGCAAGGTGGCTAATGATGAGAGCAATCTGGCCGTTTTCTCTGGGTCTGAGGCTCCGGGGGCCCCTGGCCAGATTGCCCTCATGTTCAGCGGTGGGAATGAAGCGATCCAAGCAGCTCCGCTGCCAGCATGAGAAAATTGCAGGAGCGGAGTTGCAAGGATCCATCCTGCTTCCTGCCTGCCGCCCGCGCTTCCTGTCTGACACAGAGAGGAGCGCCGCTGAATGACATCATCATTCGGCGGCTGTTGCTGTGCCAGAGCGAGGAAGCGTGGGCGATTCTGCGGACAGTTGAGAGGAGAGAGGTGATGTGTGTGTGAGTGTGTGTGTCAGTGTGTGTGTGTGTTTGTGTGTATGTCTGTGTGTGTGTTGGTGGAGCCTGGCCTTGGAGGAGAAGGTCAATGATATCATGGGAACATGAGGAGAAGGCAGTGATGGGGAGAGAAGGCCATGATGCCTGGGGTGATGGGAGAAGGCCATGATAGGGTGATGGTAGAAGGCCATGATGTGGGTGATGGAGAGAAGGCATTAATGGGATCATGGGAGTGATGGTGAGAAGGCAATGATGGGATTGATGGAGAAGGCCATGATGGGGTGATGGTGAGAAGGCCATGATGGGGTGATGGGGTGATGGGAATGATGGGAGTGATGGGGAGAGAGGCTAATGATGGGGTGATGGAGAAGGCAATGATGGGAGTGATTTGGAGAATGCAATGATGGAAGTGATGGGGAGAAGGCAATGATGGGAGTGATGGAGAAGGCCATGATGGGGAGATGGTGAGAAGGCAATGATGGGAGTGATGGAGAAGGCCATGATGGGGTGATGGGAGAAGGCCATGATGGAGTGATGGTGAGAAGGCAATGATGGGATTGATGGAGAAGGCCATGATGGGGTGATGGTGAGAAGGCCATGATGGGGTGATGGGGTGATGGGAATGATGGGAGTGATGGGGAGAGAGGCTAATGATGGGGTGATGGAGAAGGCAATGATGGGAGTGATTTGGAGAATGCAATGATGGAAGTGATGGGGAGAAGGCAATGATGGGTGATGGAGAAGGCAATGATGGGGTTATGGAGAAGGCAATGATGGGAGTGATTTGGAGAAGGGAATGATGAGGTGATGGGGAGAAGGCCATGATGGGGTGATGGGGAGAGGGCCATGATGGGGTGATGGGGAGAAGGTATTAATGGGATCATGGGGTGATGGGTGAAGGCCATGATGGGGTGATGGGGAGAGGGCTAATGATGGGGTGATGGAGAAGGCAATGATGGGAGTGATTTGGAGAATGCAATGATGGGAGTGATGGGGAGAAGGCAATGATGGGGGTGATGGAGAGGGTAATGATGGGGTGGTGGGGGAGAATGCAATGATGGTGGTGGTGGAAAGGGCAATAATGGGGGTGGTGGAGGAGGAGGAAATGATGGAGGTGGTGGAATGGGCAATGATGGGAATGGTGGGGGAGAAAGCAAAGATAGTGGTGGGGGAGAAGAAAATGATGGACGTGGTGAAGAGGGCAATGATGGGGTGGGGAGAGGACAATAATGGAATGCGAGGGGAGGAGGACAATGAGGGGTGTGGGGGATTGGGATGGGAGGAAGGGGGACTTATAATGGCCTTAGGAACAGGGGAGGTGGAGGAAGACATTATTATCACTTATTATGTATAACACCATCCTTAGTTACATAGCTTCCTTTTTTATTATGTATAACACCGTCCCTTATTACGTACCATCCTCTCTAGTTATATATGGTGCCGTCCCATATTATATAGCTTCCTCTGCTGTTATGTATAGTGCTGTCTCTTACATAGTGTAATCTTGTTAATTTTGTTATTCACAGCGCCCTCTTTTATTACATTGTCCCCTCTCTTTTTAGATATAAAATGACTGCTGATCGAGGAGCCAGTGACCAAAATACCAGTCCATCAGCTCCTCCATTAGAATGGAAGCTTTCCCATGCTCCATCAGCCATCATTGTCTTATACAGCTAACAAGACAGGATGGCATGTAATAAAAAACAGGGCTCTATATAATTCAATATGTAAGGGACGGTACTGTACATAACAAGAGAGGGCACTGTGTAAGTGACAGCAATATACATAATAAAGGAGACTATGTAATATATATACATGTATGTGTGTGTGGCGATATTTAGATATATATATACAGTCATATGTTAAAGTTTGGGCACCCCTATTAATGTTAACCTTTTTTCTTTATAACAATTTTGGTTTTTGCAACAGCTACGTATTTCAGTTTCATATATCTAATAACTGATGGACTCAGTTATATTTCTGGATTCAAATGAGGTTTATTGTACTAACAGAAAATGTGCAATCTGCATTTAAACAAAATTTGACCGGTGCAAAAGTATGGGCACCCTTGTCATTTTCTTGATTTGAACAATCCTAACGACTTTTTACTGACTTCCTGAAGCACTAAATTGGTTTTGTAACTTCATTGAGCTTTGAACTTCATAGCCAGGTGTATCAAATCATGAGAAAAGGTATTTAAGGTGGCCACTTGCAAGTAGTTCTCCTATTTGATTCTCCTATGAAGAGTGGCATCATGGGCTCCTCAAAACAACTCTCAAATGATCTGAAAACAAAGATTATTCAATAGCTTTTCAAGGGAAGGATACAAAAAGTTGTCTCAGAGATTTAACCTGTCAGTTTCCACTGTGAGGAACATAGTAAGGAAATGGAAGAACACAGGTAAAGTTCTTGTTAAGCCCAGAAGTGGCAGGCCAAGAAAAATATCAGAAAGGCAGAGAAGACGAATGGTGAGAACAGTCAAGGACAATCCACAGACCACCTCCAAAGACCTGCAGCATCATCTTGCTGCAGATAGTGACACTGTGCATCGGTCAACAATACAGCGCACTTTGCACAAGGAGAAGCTGTATGGGAGAGTGATGCGAAAGAAGCCGTTTCTGCAAGCACACCACAAACAGAGTCGCCTGAGGTATGCAAAAGCACATTTGGACAAGCCAGTTACATTTTGAAAGAAGGTCCTGTGGACTGATGAAACAAAGATTGAGTTGTTTGGTCATACAAAAAGGCGTTATGCATGGAGGCTGAAAAACACAGCATTCCAAGAAAAACACTTGCTACCCACAGTAAAATTTGGTGGAGGTTCCATCATGCTTTGGGGCTGTGTGGCCAATGCCGGCACTGAGAATCTTGTTAAAGTTGAGGGTCGCATGGATTCAACTCAGTATCAGCAGATTCTTGACAATAATGTGCAAGAATCAGTGACGAAGTTGAAGTTACGCAGGGGATGGATATTTCAGCAAGACAATGATCCAAAACACCGCTCCAAATCTACTCAGGCATTCATGCAGAGGAACAATTACAATGTTCTGGAATGGCCATCCCAGTCTCCAGACCTGAATATCATTGAACATCTGTGGGATGATTTGAAGCGGGCTGTCCATGCTCGGCGACCATCAAACTTAACTGAACTGGAATTGTTTTGTAAACAGGAATGGTCACAAATACCTTCATCCAGGATCCAGGAACTCATTAATAGCTACAGGAAGCAACTAGAGGCTGTTATTTTTGCAAAAGGAGGATCTACAAAATATCAATGTCACTTATATGTTGAGGTGCCCATACATTTGCACCGGTCAAATTTTGTTTAAATGCAGATTGCACATTTTCTGTTAGTACAATAAACCTCACTTGAATCCAGAAATATAACTGAGTCCATCAGTTATTAGATATATGAAACTGAAATAGCTGTTGCAAAAACCAAAATTGTTATAAAGAAAAAAGGTTAACTTTAATAGGGGTGCCCAAACTTTAACATATGACTGTATATATATATATATATATATATATATATATATACACATGTAGCTTTGACGCCATAAAAGGAGGGGGGCCCAGAAACATTTCTTGCACAGGGGCCCCAAGCTGTCAGTGTCAGCCCCTGACTAAGGGGTTAATAGTGCATAAGTTTCTGTCTCCAGCAATAGTGTTACAGTATATTGCCAGTAAAGCACTGTAAAAAAAAGTAAGAACTTGTTCACTATATGTAGCTGGAGCACATGTTACTTGTACTTTGTAAGCTGACAGGCAATATGCTAAGATCCTATGCTGTAAGAAATACAAGTTGCAAGCTTTATTATCTTTCTTCCTGAATGAATATATATTCACTGCTGAATGGCTAGATAGTACAGAGATTAATACACTGTTAACACAAACATTGCCTATAGGATGTCTATGTCTAATAAGAGCTCAGTGACTTTAAAGGGGTAACCCCTGAATTGAAGGTTATCACTTCCCTAGGACATGGGATACATTGCTGATTGATGTGGCTCCAATTGTGCTTATGCTCAACCTTTGCTCTATTCATTATTTATGGGACTTCCGAAGAAAGCCAAGTGCAGCACTTGGCGATTGGCAGCAGTGCCATAAACAATGAATACAATAGAGCGGAGGTCAAGTATGCGCATCTTTGCTTCTTTTAATACTAGGATATGTAGAGTCCTTTCTTCAGAATCATTATCATAAATGAAAAGTTTCAATTGTAGAAATACTTTAACCCCACAATACCTTGATAGACGAACATTATGCCTTAGAAAAAGAGGTTACTTTCTTAAAATCAAGGTTGATAGAGCAAGAAGACAGAAGTAGAAGAAATAACCTTAAATTCAGGGGAATACCTGAAAATGTTAAAGACAGAGACCTTAATGCTTATGTGCAAAAGTTGCTTCATACCATGCTCCCAGGGGCCACCAAAGGGGATCTTTTAATGGAACGTAGAGCCCCACGGGATGTTATTGCATATTTCCACTATTTCCTGACAAAGGAGGACATCCTGAGGAAAAGTAAGCAATCACCCACCCTACCAAGGCCATATGAGGATATTAGGATTTTTGCAGACTTTTCAAAAGCTACCTTGCAGAAGAGGAGAGACTTCTTTCCAATTACTGCACACTTGAGGAAACACAAGATTTTATATAGATGGGGCTTTCCTACAAAAATTTTAGTCATGAAGGGAAACACCACTTTTGCCTTGCCTAACATTGATAATTGTAACAGATTTTTCCAAGATTTAGGTATCCCTCCATTGGAGACTCAATCATCAACATCACCCTACAATCAAGAGAGGAGCAACCCTTCGCAGCAGCCGAGGCGCCTTTCCCAGTCCTGGACCATACAAAAGAAAAGATAATGGACTTGGTGGTACTGACCCTGGCTCTAGGCCTGAACTCTCTCTTTTTCACCCCCCACGTGCTAACTGAGAGATCTTCTCTCGGTACCATTTCTTTTGAGAAATCCAATTTGTCTTGTTAACAAGTTTTGTTCTGTTCTAGGTTGTAACATGTTTTTATTCACAGGCACACCAGGCACTAACAAAAAATCACTAGAGAAATCTCATACCTTTTGGATGTATGTTCAGGTGAAATACTCTACTTCATTGAATTATTTAATGCATATTTTTCTTCCTGATGTAGCATGGAGTTGAAAGTTCTGTCATTTAATGTAAATGGACTTAATAGTCCTTTCAAAAGATTTGCTTTGTGGAAGGAGATTAAAAGATTGAAGGACAATATTGCAATGATACAAGAAACACACCTTCTAGAAATTGATAATATAAGATTCAAAAATATAGACTACCCTCAGATTTTCTTTTCTAATAATGAAGGAAGGAAGAAAGCTGGGGTAGCCATTGCCTTCCACAAAGATTTGCCAGTAGTAATTTCAGATATATATAGGGATAACAAAGGCAGACACCTTGCCATCAATTTTACTTTGGAAGGTGTGGAGTATACGGTAGTAAATGTATACACACCCAATGTGAGACAAATCAGCTTTCTCAATAAGGTCAAAAAGAAATTATCCAATTTCAGTATGGGCAAATCATATGGGGAGGGGATTTCAACTGTATAGTCAACCCAGATACAGATTGCTCATCTGCAGCTCCATATTATAGGAGCGTGAATCTAGGAAAGTGGTTGGGAGACTCCAATTTACATGATAGTTGTAAAATATTGAACCCTACTTCAAAAGAGTACACTCGATTTTGCCCACATAACAAATCTTATACTAGAATAGATCATATATTCACCAACTTCTCACTACTGGACTCGTACATAGATTTTCAAACTGGCCCCATTACATGGTCAGATCATGCTCCAATACTACTGACTTTACGTATTTCTTCATTGACTCCAAAACAATACAATTGGAGATATAGCAAATTTGTTGTAGACTCCCCAGAGAATATATCATTAACAAGGAATGTCCTAACAAACTATTTTAAAGAGAATGACTCCCAGGAGATCACACCTGAAACATTATGGCTGGCACACAAATGTGTCATCAGAGGCCACTTAATTCAGATGGCCTCGAGACAGAAGAGGGCAAGAGAGAGCCAACAGAAAATATTGCTAGAGCAAATCCAAAAATTAGAACACCAAGCCAAGGCAGATAAAAATTTTGCTAAATATAACGAACTATACTCCCTTAGACTAGAACTCAGAAATCTCCTCATAAACTTATATGAGAAAAAGACTCTGTTTACTAGAGCAGGGTTTTATGTAAATAATAATAAACCCTCAAAAAATATGGCAAATAGGTTCAAACCTATAAACAAAAAACAATTAATCAAAAAAATAATCCAAAACTCAAGGAATATAGAAAAGCCAAAAGATATAGCCCTGGCCTTTGAGAATTATTATTCAAAGTTATACAACATAGGAGAAAATGGAGCTCATCCCTCTCCTACAGCAGAGATGATAAATAATTTCCTGGGAAAGGTAAAATTGGGATCTTTGTCTCTAGAGCAGAGGGAATCACTTGATGCACCCTTTTCTGAAGGTGAGGTCTCTTTTGCAGTAAGCAACCTTAAAAGTGATAAAGCTCCAGGTCCGGACGGCTTTCCCATAGAGTACTATAAAGAATTTCAAAAGGATCTTATCCCACACTTAACAAATGCCCTGAATTTTATAAAATCAAAAGGAACGTGCAATGCAGACATGCTGAGAGCCACAATAGTGGTGATTCCCAAGCCAGACAAGGACCCGACCAAAATTGAAAATTATAGGCCCATTTCCCTCCTAAATGCAGACATCAAGGTTTATGCAAAAATACTGGCAGAAAGAGTGCAGGATGTTATTCCATACCTCATACATCCCGATCAAGTCGGTTTTGTAAAATCTAGACAAACTTCAGATAGTTCTAGAAGTGTTCTGCACCATATACATTCATGTAACAAAAATAAAATTCCCAGCTTGTTTGTGGCTCTTGATGCTGAGAAGGCCTTTGACCGTATTAATTGGGCCTATGCATTCACAGTATTAGAGAGGATGGGCTTTGGTGAGGAGATGTTGAGGAGTATTCGAGCTTTGTACTCTCGGCCGTCTGCCTCTGTACTGGTCAACAGCACGATGTCAGACAAATTCTCCATAACAAATGGGACAAGACAGGGATGTCCTCTGTCCCCAATTATTTTTATCCTGAGTCTGGAGCCTTTGGCTCAACTGATAAGGGACTCTGATGAGGTACACGGTGTACAGCTGAGAGGCTCAGAGCATAAGATAAATCTTTATGCAGATGACATCATACTTACACTAACAAATCCAGTTGACTCACTGAAAAAGATCTGGGACGTTATAGATTTGTTTGGCTCTGTCTCATACTACAAACTTAATGCAAAGAAAACTAACGTCTTATCACTTTTTATTTCAGCTTCCATTAAACAGCAATTAAGAGACAAGTATCCCTTTAACTGGGACAGTGCTAAGATCCCATATTTAGGAATTTGGCTTACAGGTAACCCCACACATATTAGTGAGACAAATATAGATCATCTTTTGCAGTCTCTCGACCTTAAGTTGAGGGAACTGTCAAAAACCCCGGTCACATGGATGGGTAAAATAGTGTTATACAAAATGTTCTGCCTTCCTAAAGTCCTGTTCCTATATAGGAATGTCCCTCTGCCCATATCCATACAATCCATACAAAAATTAACCCACCAGATGAATAAGTTTATTTGGAATAACCGGAAACCTAGAGTGAAGAAACGTACATTACTCACATCTAAAGAAAATGGGGGAATAGCTCTTCCAGATCTGGAGGCATACTATTTTGCCACTTTGACTGAATTAACAAAAAGTTGGTTCACGGAACAGACTGAACTGGAATGGCCAAAAATTGAAAGGGATATGATGCCCAACAGGGAACCAATTTTGTTTATATCATACTTTCTTTTGCACAGAAAAGAGATTGTGAATATAGATAATCCAATACTCAGAGTCTCTATGTTGTGTTGGTCACACTTGTGTAAAGGAAAATCTAATGTTTCCCCTTTTTCAACTGAAAAATTGAGACTCCCCTTTTTGTCTCCTGTCAGGACTTCCTTAAGACCTATGTTCGACAGTTGGGCAAAGTTTCCAATCACTTTTGTGGATGACTTGTTGGATAACAACAGAGTCATGCCCTTTGAGCTGGTTAAGACCAGATTTGGAATTCCTAATACGGAATACATGAAATATCTTTTGCTCAAGGAGGAATACAATAAATATAAGAAATACTTCTGCAGAGTGGTTTTGATTAACCACACTATTTATAATTTTTTATTTAGCATGTCCCCCAGACATGGGAGCTATCTCAGACCTCTGTATAACAGCTTGACTGGCAAGGACACCTTCACTAATGAGGGATGCTTTGAGAAATGGGAAACCACTCTGCAGAGACAGATATATATCCCTCAATGGACTTCATCTCTTAAAATTGCGGTTAAATCTACGAGGTGCATGAACATACTTGAAAGACACTACAAGTTAGTTCACAGATATTACCTCACCCCAAATAGACTCAGGCACTTTGGAGGGGGGGGTTCTGGAACGTGTTGGCGTGGTTGTGGATCTCAAGCAGATTTACTTCATGTCTTTTGGGGATGTCCTATATTGAAGCTATATTGGCTTAAAGTTTTTGACTTACTTTCACTCATATGTAATTGGCGTATTCAGCCACAGCCTGCTTTAGCTTTGCTACTCATAGACATACACAGACTTAAAAAGGAAAAGTTCCTGGCCGCTCACATTCTTATGTCCGCAGCCTTCCTCATAGCGAAAGGTTGGAACAGTAAGCAACCTCCAGATATTGTCACGCTTATTATGCTGGTAGATAAACACTGTGTTTATGAGAGGATTCACTACATTAACAATATATCAATAAAGTTATTTGATGAAAGGTGGTATAGATGGGTGGAACTCAAGCCCAAAATAGAAGATTTCATATCCTGAACTTTTATTTTCTTTTTTTTTTTTGATTCATGATGTGCCAAAATTTCATATATCTAGGTGCCTAGTGTACTTTTGTAAAGGTTCTTTATTTTTCTTCCTTTTTTTTTGTATTATTATGTTTATTGTTTACCGCACTTATTTCAAGTGTTGATAAGATTGTAATGTCATTACACTGTGATGTCTTGCTTTACATCACTCAAAATTCATTTGGATGTGATTGTATAAATGTATGCCTTACATTTTTGCTTATTACTCTGAAAACCTCAATAAAAATATTGTTTAAGGAATACTTTAACCCCTTAATGACCAGAGCTTTTCCGGTTTTGCGCTTTCGTTTTTCGCTCCCCTTCTTCCCAGAGCCATAACTTTTTTATTTTTCCTTCAATATGGCCATGTGAGGGCTTATTTTTTGTGGAATGAGTTGTACTTTTGTGGACTTCAGTCTAAACAGAGGATTTACATAGGTTCTCAGGACGCCCTCACACCCAGGGCTGTGGGGGCACTCGGTACCGGGCTCGATGAGCTTCAATGGGAGATGTCACGGCAGCTGGGACCCGGCCCGTGGCCCTGGGCGCCCATTGCAAAAAAGGGGAATGTTCAGTGTGCTTATGATGAGTGTTTCGTGACGCCACCTGTGGTGTTCGGCAATAGAGATGTAAGCTGACGCTGCAGACAGATCCTCTGGGACAGATGGTGTGGTGCAGCAGTGATGGTATAGCCCTCCACAGGCTGGGCTGTAGTCCAGGGCAGTGTAGGTGAAGTGACACTTAGATGGTGTAGTGTCAGGTGCAAGGGATGTAGCAGTGCTGAGCAGGTTGGCGCAGGAATAAGTGGAGGACACCAGGGCATGTAGTTCCAAAGCTTTACTCACAGTCTGTTGCAGGTACAGGTGCCCGCATCCGTGCTGTGTCCTCTGAGTTAGGAGCTCAGCCAACTTCCAGGCAAGATGAAGTACTCCTTTCCAACACTCCACCAACATGTGCCTTTTCTGAACGTCTCCTCTTATAGCGCCTTTGAATGAAGTACTCTCAGTACTGAGTTACACTGGAGTGCCTCCTATCAGATGTTCTAATGAACTCTACTTGTACGGCAGACAGCTGTAACCTGCTTCGGGGACTCCTTGCTGCGGAGTCCCGGCTCACTAATATGTTGCTGTTGTGCCCCCAAGTCTTGTGTGGGATTAAAGTGGTCACTACTTCTATTCCTCCGGTGTCTGCTGCAGGACCATTAGTATCCGTACAACCTCAGGGACCGGACCCCGGCCTTGCGCTTAGAACTTGAAAAGGGTTCTCCTCTAACCTTGGTCCTTGTTCTCTTATTCTCCTTACGTGCTGTACTAATCCTTCTTCCCAATGGAGAATCAAGCTTCCTTTCTCTGTCTCTTTCCTGTGCCAGCAGACCCAGATCACTGTGGCCTGCTGCAGCACTTCCTTCTTCCATCCCTCTCCCGGGGATCTTCTCTTTCTCACACTCTGTCCTTCTACATCCTCACTCACTGACTGAATGAAAAGACTGACTGACTGACTCAACTCTTCCCGCTCTCTAGTGCGAACTAAACTCCACCTACCTCCCAGCACGTTTCGTGTTCCAAGCAGGGAGCCACCAAGAGGTGCTATGCTACACTCCAAGTAGGGTGCCACCGAAGGTGCTTTGCTACACTACTTTGTGGTGTGTGGTGCAGGTGTTGGAGCGTGGTCAGGGGTCTCCACCATACCTGGATGGTGGGGCACCACACCTCAGGAGGAGGTGCAGTACCTCTGTGGCGACTGAGCCTCAGGGGCGCCACATTCCCATTCAGATGAAGACTTCAGTCTAAGTGAGGATTGGCATTAGGGTCCTGGAAAACGAGAATTGCCTTACCGTGGCTTCCAGGTACACATAACTTGGCCATTTTATGCGCTAAACTTTCTCAATTTTTCATACTTCTAATACAGTAATGCAATTCATTTTTCATGTTTGCATGTTATGGCGCTACAGTGTGCTTCCTTTTTTGTTTGAATGTATATGAGTTGGTGACTCTAGGTTAAGCAACTGTTCACACTATGCTTATGCTTTGATGTGACGGTCAATTTTTGAAATTTGTATTCATTAACCTTCTGACTGAGCACTCCACCTGTTAGCTGCAAAAAAAAACTAAATATAAAGCTGTTAATAAAAATATTAATTCTCTACAATAGAGGGGTACTGTCATAAGATGCCACCTTTGCCACAAGTCACTTGTGATATTTCTAATCTGCAATAACTGTGAATTTGGGACATGGGCATGGAAAAGTAGACTACACAAAATCACGGAGCTGGCCTGCCAAGTGATTAAGTGTTTGGTCTAAAAAAACAAACACTGAAATAGCACAGAAAGAGGACTTAAAAATCCTCCAATAATAGAAAACAGCAAAAGAGCAAAAAGGTTTACCCGTTCAGGCCTCCAGACAAATGCACTATCACGATGCAGTGGACCCATATAATTAAGATGGCAACATAGTGCATTTGTCTGGAGGCCAGGACGGGTAAACCTTTTTGCTCTTTTGCGGTTGTCTAAAAAACAAACATCACCAAGTAAAAAGTACAAAACTGTTTCTAGATGTTACATTTGTACAATATCTTTGCTTTGGGAGTTTCATAAACGTGACGACATCGCATTTTATCTTAATTATCCAGACGTCTATTTTCAGTAAGCCAGAAGGCAAAGACCGTTATCTATATTGTATGTTCACTTTTGAATTTATCTCTTACTTTCTTTGGTTGGTCAAGAGACTGAAATGTTCTATACTAATGCACAAAGCATGGGCAACTAACAAGGAGAATTGGAACTACTAACGCAGGAAAAAAAATATGATGTCATTGGAATCACTAAAACTTGGTGGGACAATACACATGATTGGAATACAAGACTAGAAGGATACAACTTATTTGCAAGAAACAGACTTGATAAACGAGGAGGAGGTGTCGAATTGTATGTTAGAAACGCGTATATATCTGCACAGAGATTGAAGCTTCAGAGACTGGGAGTTCTGTGGAAACTGTTTGGGTAAGAATACAAGGACAGAACAATGGAAAGGACACCATTGTAGGCATTTACTACAGGCCGCCTGTGCAAGCTGAAGATATGGATGAACTCTTTATGCATCAAATGGCCGAGTTCTCCAAAAAATATGACATAGTTGTCATGGGAGATTTCCACTATCCAGACATTTGTTGGGAATCTCTCTCAGGCAAAACTAACAGGTCAAGGAGATTCTTATCCTCTCTTGCTGACAACTTTATCTTCCAAAGGTTAGGGGAGAAAACAAGGGGAACTGCTACCTTGGATTTAATCCTTATAAACAGGGAGGAAATGGTTGAGGAGGTAAAAGTGGCTGGGACCCTAGGAGGTAGCAACCATGCTATTTTAGAATTTTGGATAAGTAAAGGAAGAAGACCTGTGAAGACTCAGACATCAAGGTTAGATTTCAGAAAGGCAGATTTTAATGGATTCAGAAAGAGAATTGGAGGGATCCAATGGCTGGATATCCTTAAGGACAAAAATGTCCAGGAAGGATTGGAAATTTTGAAAAATGAAATTCTCAAAGAACAATTGTTAATTCCGAAAAGAAGGAAGAATAGGAAGCATTTAAGGAAACCAGAATGGATGAACACAGACCTTAAGCACATGCTAAAAAGGAAGAAAGAAATATTTATAAAATGGAAAGAGGGAGGCATATCTAAAGAAGAATATAATGCTGTCTGCAGAACTTGCAGGGCACAAGTCAGATTACTAAAGCTGACAATGCATTGAGGCTTGCAAGAGACATCAAAAGCAATAATAAAAGATTTTGGTGATATGTCAAAAGTAAAAGAAAAGTCAACGATGCTTTAGGATTTTTGCAGGATGAAAATGGTGAAATGGTAAGACAAGATGTTGAGAAGGCCAAACTTTTAAATTCCTATTTTGCATCTGTTTTCTCTCAGAAAGGAAATGTAACATCAACTGTTCTTCACTGTTCTATTAAGGGAATAGAAGAATCCAAGATATCTATAAACAGAAAGATAGTGAGGAAACACTTAGCTAACCTAAATGAATTCAAGTCTCCAGGTCCAGATGAATTACACCCCAGAGTACTGAAGAAGATAGCAGAAGAAATTTTTGAACCCCTCTCTTAATCTTTGAAAATTCTTGAAGAACAGGAGAAGTCCCAGAAGACTGGAGAAGAGCAAATGTTCCTTGCATCCGGCAGTCTCCCATTCCGCTTCGGCTGCAGAAGAGCCTGCTCAGCAGACTCGTCGATCCCGGCACTCTGCTCAAACCAGCTCTGTGGGTTTGATTACTGCTGCCACCTCTGGCCCAGCTATAGCAATTGCATGCTGGTCAGCAGCGAGCTACTCCAGGGACTAAGTCCTCCTTTCGGTCCACTGAGCATGCCCGTGGGCCGATCTCTCATTGGAGATCGGAGGTCACATGCTCAGGTCCTTCTCCAGCTCGGACTGGACCATCAGAAAGGTCAGGAAGGTCCCGGAAGGATGCGGCTTTAAAAGGTTCGCATGGCCGCTCGGCCATGCGCTAGTATAGACTGCATTATCAGACTATGAGGAGTGAGTGTTGTATGCATGTATGAATGTCTCTGGTGAATGACTCATTAATAAACCCCTACCCTTGATACGCATGTGTTGTGCAGCCTAGCCTGTTAAGTGCCCAGGCTTAGGTGTAGGTAGGACAGAGTCTGAGACAGGACAGACATCAGTGTCCACGGTGCACATGCTCGACACTCCATAGTCAGCATCTATAGTGGTGTCCGCAGGTGCGACGCCGCAAGCTCAGAATGTCTAGAGGGACTCTGACCCCATATCCTTACCGCTGTTACCGCTTTCTGTGCGCTCCATGGCCGGACTCTGTGAGCTAAACAGGCACCGGCATTTATGTTCTGCGGTAGCGCGGCTCTGTGACTTAACAGAGTTCGCTTCTGTTCACACTGGGTGATGTTAACCCACGTGTGACCTTTGGTACACCGCTTTAAACTTCCGCCATTACTAAGCAGCAGTTTACCACCCCTGCATGGTGGACCCCAGGCTGCGAACGCACCTACTATTATTTTATTATTTGGTGCGTTCCGCCAGCCCTAACATGCCCTCTACTCTTCTTTGGTCAGACCTCATCTGGAATTCTGTGTCCAGTTTTGGGCGCCACATTTTAAAAAAGACATCAAGAAACTGGAGCAAGTTCAGAAAAGAGCGACCAGAATGGTGACCGGTCTGCAAACCCTGTCTTGTGAGGAAAGGTTGCAGGATTTGGGAATATTTAGCTTGCAGAAGAGAAGACTGAGAGGAGACTTGATAGCTGTCTACAAATATCTCAAGGGCTGTCACATTGTAGAAGGATCATCTTTATTCTCATTTGCACAAGGAAAGACTAGAAGCAATGGGATGAAACTGAATGGGAGGAGACACAGATTAGATATTAGAAAAAACTTTTTGACAGTTAGAGTGATCAATGAGTGGAACAGGCTGCCACGAGAGGTGGTGAGTTCTCCTTCAATAGAAGTATTCAAACAGAGGCTGGACAGACATCTGTCTGGGATGATTTAGCAAATCCTGCTTTGAGCAGGGGGTTGGACCAGATGGCCCAGGAGGTCCCTTCCAACTCTATGATTCTATGATTCATGTAGGTTAAATTAATATTTGTAAATTGATGAATGGTTGTTATTTACCTCTTATGTCATCTCCTACAGTTCATTGTACTGTTATCTTCCAAAACAGGGATGCAGGGTCACTGAACAATGATGTTTGCTAATATTTTGATTACACATTGTACCAGGCAATGCAGTTTGTTGACTTGCAAACATTGAAGGATAAACTATAAAAATTCAGACAATGCGGGTAAACCTCATCATCACTTCCCTTCCCCTTGATCTGTGGATAATGGCTTGAAGGACAACAGTTGTGAAATATACAAGTGGGATATGCCTCTGTAAAAGGTTATACAAAATATCCAAGACATCCAGAGATCCAAAGAACCACAGACTCTTTACAAAATCACAGGCATGAACACTCTACAATACAGCAGCCAGGACATCATGGCTCCATCATGAGGGACACAGATTTGACATTCTACAGGATGTCAGTTTAGGGGATCACAGCCCCAGCTGAAAGAATACAGATCTGCTTCATTGATAATCACTTAACCCATGGATACGTTTCGGGTAGTCAGGATTTGGACCCACGGCCACCTGGCTCCATGGAGATGTTCAGATAAGCCATGTTGTAACCCTCTGTTCACCTGGCATTGCACATCAATGGACAGTCAGCTTTCTAAGCTTGTCCTTACCTCCTCTCTGTGCATGCCACAGGTGGGGTTAGTCGGTTCTGTAAGCTCTAAAGTCACAGCTGCACTTATCCCAGCAAGTCAGCGTAAGGGTGAGACTCTAATTTTGCACCATCTTGGGTATTTTGCTGGGACTGCTTTTTGTGTTATTTGCCTGTCTTGTGGTTCAATAAAGTATTGCCACACTATTTTACCCCTACCTTGTGTTGTCTGAGTAGTATTATGCCCACTAATAACTAGCCTTCTAGCCTTGTCATTTACAGAAACAGAATATGTGTCTGTGACAAAGCCACTTCCAAGAGCCAAATTTGAAGAATTCAGAACCACTCTGGGACTAAGGCCGGAGTCACACCAAACGATTAAAAAATCGGTACGATTTTAACGGTACAAAATCGCACAAAGATTTCTTGTTCAGGGATCCGTCTGTCATACGAATTCCCGGCGATGAACTGATTTTATTCGCATCTAAGCATCAAATTGGTATCCAATGTCAATGCCTGATGCTCTTTCCTGTTGACCTGGAGAAGTCTTGCGATTTAATCGCAAGTCACACGTTTGGTGCGTTTTCAATGCGATTTTTTATTGCATCCATAGACTTGCATTGGCGAATCCGATCCGAAAATCGGTGACAATCGCAGCATGCTGCGATTGTCTCAGTCCGAGGAACGGATCTGATAAAAAAGAGGAATGATGGGAGCAGCACCATAGAATAACATAGGGACAACTGCAATGCGATTTTTTATCGCATTGCATTCGTCCGATTTAATCGCCAGTGTGACTCCGGCCTAACTGGATAAGTAGTTTTTGAGTGGAGGTGTTGCAATAATGCTGCTTATTGTATACAGTGGGGAAAAAAAGTATTTAGTCAGTCAGCAATAGTGCAAGTTCCACCACTTAAAAAGATGAGAGGCGTCTGTAATTTACATCATAGGTAGACCTCAACTATGGGAGGCAAACTGAGAAAAAAAATCCAGAAAATCACATTGTCTGTTTTTTTTCATTTTATTTGCATATTATGGTGGAAAATAAGTATTTGGTCAGAAACAAAATTTCATCTCAATACTTTGTGATATATCCTTTGTTGGCAATGACAGAGGTCAAACGTTTTCTGTAAGTCTTCACAAGGTTGCCACACACTGTTGTTGGTATGTTGGCCCATTCCTCCATGCAGATCTCCTCTAGAGCAGTGATGTTTTTGGCTTTTCGCTTGGCAACACGGACTTTCAACTCCCTCCAAAGGTTTTCTATAGGGTTGAGATCTGGAGACTGGCTAGGCCACTCCAGGACCTTGAAATGCTTCTTACGAAGCCACTCCTTCGTTGCCCTGGCGGTGTGCTTTGGATCATTGTCATGTTGAAAGACCCAGCCACGTTTCATCTTCAATGCCCTTGCTGATGGAAGGAGGTTTGCACTCAAAATCTCACGATACATGGCCCCATTCATTCTTTCATGTACCCGGATCAGTCGTCCTGACCCCTTTGCAGAGAAACAGCCCCAAAGCATGATGTTTCCACCACCATGCTTTACAGTAGGTATGGTGTTTGATGGATGCAACTCAGTATTCTTTTTCCTCCAAACACGACAAGTTGTGTTTGTACCAAACAGTTCCAGTTTGGTTTCATCAGACCATAGGACATTCTCCCAAAACTCCTCTGGATCATCCAAATGCTCTCTAGCAAACTTCAGACGGGCCCGGACATGTACAGGCTTAAGCAGTGGGACACGTCTGGCACTGCAGGATCTGAGTCCATGGTGGCGTAGTGTGTTACTTATGGTAGGCCTTGTTACATTGGTCCCAGCTCTCTGCAGTTCATTCACTAGGTCCCCCCGCGTGGTTCTGGGATTTTTGCTCACCGTTCTTGTGATCATTCTGACCCCACGGGGTGGGATTTTGCATGGAGCACCAGATCGAGGGAGATTATCAGTGGTCTTGTATGTCTTCCATTTTCTAATTATTGCTCCCACAGTTGATTTCTTCACTCCAAGCTGGTTGGCTATTGCAGATTCAGTCTTCCCAGCCTGGTGCAGGGCTACAATTTTGTTTCTGGTGTCCTTTGACAGCTCTTTGGTCTTCACCATAGTGGAGTTTGGAGTCAGACTGTTTGAGGGTGTGCACAGGTGTCTTTTTATACTGATAACAAGTTTAAACAGGTGCCATTACTACAGGTAATGAGTGGAGGAAAGAGGAGACTCTTAAAGAAGAAGTTACCGGTCTGTGAGAGCCAGAAATCTTGATTGCTTGTTTCTGACCAAATACTTATTTTCCACCATAATATGCAAATAAAATGAAAAAAAAACAGACAATGTGATTTTCTGGATTTTTTTTTCTCAGTTTGTCTCCCATAGTTGAGGTCTACCTATGATGTAAATTACAGACGCCTCTCATCTTTTTAAGTGGTGGAACTTGCACTATTGCTGACTGACTAAATACTTTTTTTCCCCACTGTATATTGCATCAACTACTGTTTACTAGTGCATGTTATATTGCCATTAAAGCACTGTTTAAAAAAAACAAAACAAAAAACACAAACATAACAAGAAATTCCTGTTCTGTTCACTATGTGTAGCTGGAACAAAGTTTTCTTTTCAATTTGAAAGCTGACAGACAAGATGCTAAGAGCCTAAGCTAGAAATTCCAGTTGTAAGCTGTTTTCTCTGTTCCTGAATAAATATATATTCACTGTTGAACTGCTGGACAGTAGAGAGATTAATCCACTGTCAACTCATCTAATAAGATGAAATACAAGGTTGTCCATAAACTGCTATTCTACTATATATGTTTGACCTAACCTCCTGCTTCTTCTCCCCCTAATTCCAAGAACCATTACTTTTTTCATCATTCCTGTGACATAGCCCTGCAAGGGCTTATTTTGCAGCATGAGTTGTTGTTTTGAATACCTTTTATTTTACCAAATAATGTTTGCAAAAATTGGATAAAATGACCAGTGTTATGAAATTGAAAACAAAGCAAAAATGCAATTCAACGATTGCATTTTTGGGTTATAGTGTGTAGGTATAGTTATAGTAATTGTTTAGTAAAAGTTACAGGGGAACATGATTCTCCAATTCAGTACAATTATGGTGATTCCAAATGTGCCCAGTTATTTTTAAATTATTTTAGTGGTGAATTTTTTTTTGTGTTGCAATTTTCTGACACCAGTGCCTTTTTTATTTCCAGTAGATGGAGATGTGTGCTGGTTTGTTCAATGCATAGCTCACAGACAGGGAAAAAGGACTTAAAAATCTTGTAAACATTTTTAGCAAAAACACGTCATGAAAAGTAGCCTCACCAAACCTCCACTGCCTAAAATAGTGATGATGAAGGTGTTAGCTGGCTAGTGGAAAAAAGCACACAGATAGGGCTTCCTTAGGACATAAGTCACACAGGAAAGTGCGATGCACAGTGTCTGGATAGCCGCCTATTTACAACATCTATAATGGAAGGCGGGCTGTTCAGCACTATATATTTGCATAACACAGAAAACCAAGCCATCAAAAAGGAGCCTGGCTGCATCCTGCAAAAAATGATAAAAAGTGCAATAAAAAGATGAAAAAATAATGCATATGATAAATACATTAAATGAGGTATTGGTTACTATTTTGGCCAAAGCGGTTAAGCTCGCAACCCAAACGTCAAGGGTCCCCATTTTATTGCGAGTCCTAATTAAACATCAATTCAAAGCTCACAGACAGGGAAAAAGGCCATAAAAATCCTGTAAACATTTTTAGCAAAAACACATCATGAAAAATAGCCTCACCAAACCTTGTCAAATGACCAAGGCACTAGCAGGATGCAGCAGGCTCCCACCGAGAAAGGCTGAAGCAGGACAGGTGCCCTCCACTGAACTTGTTTAGGGTGGGATTTGAACCCAGGACCCCAGTGCTGTAAGGCTGCAGTTACAACCACAAGGCCACTGTGCAGAGTGTCCAGTGGGTAAAATTTTGGCCTGGGCTGGGCCCCCACCTGCATGTTGGTCAGATGTGTGGGTTTTTGTAGCGTTTTATAGTCTATAAAAACTTATGTGGTCACCCTTCATGTAATAATGTCAACTGTCATTTCTCTTTTTTGCAATATTCTCCCCCATTCTGGGCCATTTACAGTAATAATCTCCTCATTCTGGCCCCTTCCAGTAATAATGCTACAAATCATGGCCTCATGATATAACATTTTGCCCCATACTGGACCATTTCCTGGTATAATGTCCCCATCCTGGTTTAATGATCTCTGGTGTCGCCTCGTAATGTGGCACACTCTAAGACGTTGTGCCTGTTCCAAATTAAATTGTAAAATCAAGTACATACAGCAAAGAGTTCAACTTCATGGATGAACATGTGTGGTGGCAGCGGTTCTGCTTTTATGGTTTCATGGAGGGAAACAACATCATATCCATTGAACAACAGGCCATCCATGCCATACTGCAATTCATCCACAAAGAGCTCATGGTCTGAGTTATCTAGTGAGATTTTTGGTTCTCAAACAAGAGGGAGTACCACTTGCTACAGTGTCTACGCAGGTAGAGTAGTAGGCCACTTGTCGCTGTTGACTGCCATGGACTGGGGTGAACACACCGAAAGCATGACCTGGCTTTTCCTGACAGTACAGCCTGAAAGGTTTTCGTAGAAACAGAATGGTATAGTTGGAAGGGACCTCCTGGCCCATCTGGTCCAACCCCCTGCTCAAAGCAGGATTCACTAAATCATCCCAGACAGATGTCTGTCTACCCTCTGTTTGAATACTTCTATTGAAGAAGAACTCACCACCTCTCGTGGCAGCCTGTTCCATTCATTTGTCACCCTAACTGTCAAGAAGTTATTTCTAATATCTAATCTGTGTCTCCTCCCATTCAGTTTCATCCCATTGCTTCTAGTCTTTCCTTGTGCAAATGAGATTAAAGATGATCTTTCTACAATGTGACAGTCCTTGAGATATTTGTAGACAACTATTAAGTCTCCTCTCAGTCTTCCCTTTTGCAAGATAAACATTTCCATATCCTGCAACCGTTCCTCATAGGACATGGTTTGCAGACCGGTCACCATTCTGGTCACTCTTCTCTGAACTTGCTCCAGTTTGTTGATGTCTTTTTTAAAATGTGGTGCCCAAAACTGGATACAGTATTTCAGATGAGGTCTGACTAAAGAGGAGTAGTGGGTAATAATGACTTCACGTGATCTAGACTGTATGCTTGTGTTAGTACATCCTAGAATTGTATTTGCCTTTTTTGCTGCTGCATCACACTGTTGGCTCATGTTCAGTCTGTGATCTATTAGTATACCCAAGTCTTTTTCACATGTGCTGTTGCTCGGATGTAGTACTTTGCATTTTTCCCTGTTAGTTGCTGCCCACTGCTCCAGTTTATTTATATCTTTTTGAATTCTCTCTCTCTCTTCTCTAGTATTAGCTATCCCTCCTAGCTTTGTGTCATCAGCAAATTTAATCAGTTTACCCTCAATTCCTTCATCTAAATCATTGATAAAGATGTTGAAAAATTCAGGGCCCAGGACAGAACCCTGTGGTACCCCACTTGAGACATACTTCCAACTGGATCTGCAGCCATTTACGACCACCCTTTGGGTCTGATCACTAAGCCAGTTATGAATCCACCTAACAGTTGCCTTGTCCATTCCATACTTAGTCATTTTTTCAATAAGGATTGTGTGAGATATTTTGTCAAATACTTTGCTGAAGTCAAGATATGAAGAAAAATTACCAAATGATGTGAACGGACCACAATAAATGAATGTGTATATGGACAAATTAACAAAGACCAAAATAAAATATGACAAAAATAGTATTTATTATAATTTCAGACACAATATGCAACTACAATAAAAAATAAAAAACATATAAAAATTGTTGTAGTATAACAACCAGCACCCATAGATATATTAATAATCTAATAGCGTATTATATAAGTCTCACCACTGTACACAAAGGGTTTTTAATATCAAATGTAAATTCAGCACTTAAGGTAAAGTCCCCAAAATATAACAACAGAAAAAGGTGCAAAGAAAAATAAATGTATTAATAAGTAATAAAGTTGACAAATGTGACTGTGACCAAATATATAATGTGATATAAACACGTATATGTTAGTAAAATACACAAATTTTGAACTACTAAATAATGAAGTGAAGACTCACAAAAAAGTGCTAAACTAGGCAATAGATGGGGAACTTGAAAATATGAGATGAAATAGGATATAAAACCCTTTCAAAAAATGACGCCCAGCGTACTCAGTGCGTGATAAATAGGAAATCCAGCACTCTTATAATATAGAAAGATAACCCAATGTGTTACAATAGAATTCCATATGACAATAATTATAAAGAGCAAGCCAGCTCAAGGAAAAAACTAATACAATTCACGATTAGTGAATGAAATAGCCGGCGCTCAATAGTAAAACATAATGCAGTACAACGCCCTATAGCGCTATGAGGTAAAAATGGGCCAACAAAGATTGGCAATTACTCATGGAGCAATGTGCATAATGTCTAGCTCCCAAAAGGGAAAGCATATAGCGAAACACAGCAAAACATATTACCTGCTGAGCTAAGAGAGTGGATGAGAAACAGTGGTGAGAAGCGGGTTGCCAGAATGACGCGCCCCGACGCGCGTTTCGGAAAGACTCCTTCGTCAGGGGGAAGTTTTTTCCTTGAGCTGGCTTGCTCTTTATAATTATTGTCATATGGCAGTCTATTGTAACACATTGGGTTATCTTTCTATATTATAAGAGTGCTGGATTTCCTATTTATCACGCACTGAGTACGCTGGGCGTCATTTTTTGAAAGGGTTTTATATCCTATTTCATCTCATATTTTCAAGTTCCCCATCTATTGCCTAGTTTAGCACTTTTTTGTGAGTCTTCACTTCATTATTTAGTAGTTCAAAATGTGTGTATTTTACTAACATATATGTGTTTATATCACATTATATATTTGGTCACAGTCACATTTGTCAACTTTATTACTTATTAATACATTTATTTTTCTTTGCACCTTTTTCTGTTGTTATATTTTGGGGACTTTACCATAAGTGCTGAATTTACATTTGATATTAAAAACCCTTTGTGTACAGTGGTGAGACTTATATAATACGCTATTAGATTATTAATATATCTATGGGTGCTGGTTGTTATACTACAACAATTTTTATATGTTTTTTATTTTTTATTGTAGTTGCATATTGTGTCTGAAATTATAATAAATACTATTTTTGTCATTATATTTTATTTTGGTCTTTGTTAATTTGTCCATATACACATTCATTTATTGTGGTCTGTTCACATCATTTGGTAATTTTTCTTCATTGATACCGGATGGTTTGCCATCCAACCCCTAAGGAACACATTGTTTATATATTAAATTACATATATTACATGACTTATTCAGTATATATTGTTGGAGTGTTCTTTTTTCTTTTTTTTTTGAAGTCAAGATATACTGATATCTACAGCATTTCCCTGATCCACCCAGTCAGGAATTTTGTCATAGAAGAAAATTAAGTTAGTCTGACATCACTTATTAGTTACAAACCCATGCTAACTGTGTTTAATCACTTCATTCTTATCCAGGTACTTACGTACATGTTCTTTCATAATTTGTTCAAAGATATTTCCTGGTATAGAAGTCAGACTCACCAGCCTATAGTTCCCTGGGTTCACCTTCTTCCGCTTTTTGAAGATAGGAACAACATTTGCTCTTCTCCAGTCTTCTGGGACTTCTCCTGTTCTCCAAGAATTTTCAAAGATTATGGAGAGTGGTTCAAAAATTTCTTCTGCTATCTCCTTCAGTACTCTGGGGTGTAATTCATCGGGACCTGGAGACTTGAATTCTTTTAGGTTAGCTAAGTGTTTCGTCACTATCTTTCTGTTTATAGATATACTGGATTCTTCTATTCCCTTAATAGGACAGTAAAGATCAGTTGATGCTCCATTTCCTTTCAGAGAGAAAACATATGCAAAATAGTCTGGGAGGCATAAGGCTGGAATGGAGGCAATGGTCAGTTTGAGGGTATAGACATTTTCTAGGGCTTCAGACATCAGTTAGAAAGACTGGGTGGATAAGCAATCATAAAAAGGTCACATAGAGGCCCAGACTTTTCAAACCCATGGGTGGCAATATGAGACAAGACCAAGGAAAGTTCTCTGGATTGCTGGATTGAAAGGTGCGGTGAACATCTGAATAGCTTTCTTTCTGTCTGTAGTGAGGTTCTTCACTCCCCTGTGCAGAAATACAGTGGCCAAAAAACATGTCAGTTGTACATCAAAACTGGAGTTTCATTTTAGAAGCTTAGCAGCTACAGTCTGCAAGGGACTGTAGTAGTAAGGACAGAGTGTTTTCAATACAGTCAGCAAAGGAGTAAGTTATCAACATACTGGAGAAGAACTGTGTGGTTGGATGGTCTGTGCCAGTCCTCTAGGACTGAAAACATTGTGGCCATGTATTGGTTGGACGACTTTTGGGCAACTTGCGGGAGTGCCAGCAAGTTGTACTGTCTTCTCTGAAGGCAAACAAATACTAAGAATTACGGTGGAGTGGTACTGAGAAGAAAGCATTGGCCAGATCAATGACCATGAAATGGGTGGCCATGTGAGGGATCTGTGGTAACAGTGTATTGTATAGCCTTATTAACAGCTTGCAAGTCATGGACCATGCGGTACTGGTCAGGCTGACCATTCTCTACCTTTATTGTATGCTGATATAATTTTGACAATAACCCCTTTTTCTAAAAACTCCTTCACTGTTTTGAATATTGCATCTGCTTGTGCCATACTCAATTGGTACTATTGCTTCCTTGGGAAAGGGGTTCCAAGCTTTAGGTCAACTCTAACTAGGGGCCCAGACAGGT
The DNA here is from genome assembly GCF_039654945.1 of Dendrobates tinctorius. Taxonomy (NCBI): domain Eukaryota; kingdom Metazoa; phylum Chordata; class Amphibia; order Anura; family Dendrobatidae; genus Dendrobates; species Dendrobates tinctorius. The sequence continues at coordinate 33,670,293 of NW_027361703.1, read as the reverse complement.
GGCCTACATCTGCTGGCCCATTGAACCAGAGGTATTCTGGTATATAACACAAAACTTTCCGGTCTCTTCTTCATTACATACCATAACAAACATGGACCAAGTGTTATAATCACAGGCAGCCAGTAGGCAAACCTCTTAATTGTTTAGGGTACCAGAGATGCACATGGTATCATCCTCATAATACTGTATATTGGCATGTATTTTCTGCAGCTGGCCAGAACCAAAGAGATTCACAGGGGCCGTGTGACTAACTAGGAATCTGCTGAGAGTGGACTGATTGGGTTGGAAGGAAACTGTAATGGGGTGTGTCAGTGGGACATGTATGGTTTTTAGCTTCCACCCCAACACAAGGGAGAGACTGCATTGAAAGGCAGCTAGCATCCAAAACTTTCCTGCACACTACTGATCTGGCTGCACCAGTGTCAATTGTTACGTCCAACGGTGACACACGTGATTCATAGAGCCATTGTGCTATTGGGCCGGGCCTGCCTAGGAAGGGATCGTAGTTAAAGCGGCTACCTGTTGTTCACTGGAGCACCTGATGGTGGAAATAGGCTGGGCTGCAGGTAGCTGCCAGGTACCACTCCTAGGCAGAACCCGATAATGCAGATGTTGAGGTTCACCAATATTCATTAATGGCTATGGCTCCATTTAGACTAGTAAGTTCTGGCTCCTCTACAGAAGGGTTACTGACACTGATTCAAGCTAGGTGCAGACTTGGCTGAATTGGAGACTCCTTCTAGCAGGCCGGAGCAGTGGACGAAGTTTCAGGCTCTGGCCGTACATGGACCAGGGTAGCAAGTTCAGGCACTGGCTGCACATGGACCAAGTTCAGGCACTAGCCACACCAGGACAAGGGGGACCTCACAACTAACTAGTAGGAAAATCTACACACTAATGAATATTGTTGATTCGGCAACTTGCTAAGGGGGAGGGAGTCTCTTATACAAGCTATGGCTGTGAGCCATCTTTCGGGTGTACTCTGATACTAAATACCTCCCAGCAATTGATTGGTGGCATTTTACTATGTGCACGTCCTCCCCTTTAAGAATGGGGGAGCACTTGCTTGCGCACACAAGGCACGCTATGAGGAAGTGAAGCGTGCACAAGCAAGAGACATGCCAACAGACAGGGACCAGGCAGCGGGGCCAAAACAGTGAGTATGCCAGTGTCCCTGCTTGGAGGGGGAAGGGAAACCATGCAGGGGCACTGGTAATAGTTACATCAATGAGAAAAATCAAGTGATTAGTGACCTTAATTGAAATGGGGACAATGGATGTGGGACCAAAATTACTAAGGGACATTCTACACGCAGGTACTGACTCTAGTTTTCCCATTTTTCTAGTGAGACCCTGACTCCCCTGCTGGAGAAGGGGCAGGAGGGGGTTATCATGTTCTTCTATAAGTCTAGGAGGGAGTCTGCAATTTCTCCTTTTGTGTCCAGGCTTTCCACAATTATAACATTATTAAAATTTGATCAGAATAATCAGTCGGGTGAGCCTACCCTGACAATGAAGGCATATAATTAATAGTGGAACATCCCTTTTTGCTATATATACAATATTACACAATACTCGTTCTTAAATATATTTTTTCCAGAATATAATTGCTCTTCCTGTGTATCCAGTATCTAAAGGACTGTATCTGAGTTGGAACAGTTTAGTAGTAAATGAAACAACAATAAGCTCATTCTACCATGTGTGCACGCAGCACTAATGCTATTTTATGGTAGAAAGCAATGTGTGAGATGACTCTGCAGGGCTTCAGCTATCTAAAACTGGTAACGTTGTTGAGCATTACACCTGGTACATTATCACATAAGGTAGTTCATCTTTCATAGCAATTTCAAAGCAATGTTTTTATTTTTTTTTATTGATCAGTGCTTTTCATCCCTAACATAGGTGTTGTATAATGATAATGGTAACATAATAGCTTTCAAACAAGCCATAGGAAGATTATTATATCCTGCTGGCTTGTTTCAGCATAGATTTCACAAAGCTTTAATCCTTCCTGTAAAATGTTCAAGTGAACCATTTGTATCTTATGTCAGGTAATTTCACATATTAATTATTATGCAAGTACACTTTAAATAGAAAAAACTATGTCAGTATTTTTATACCTGTGTAAGAAGATGAGCCAAGGCAGAGTCAGCGGTTTCCAGTCCCCTTTAGGGCCGGAACTATCGGAACTGTCATCACTGTTGCCGGGGGAGGCTTATTCTGGGAGGGAAAGACCTTCCCGCTGGACAGCAGGGGTGCGGGGTATATACAGTGCCCCCTGGAACTTTTCATCCTTTCCCCACATATCATGCTTCAAACATAAAGATACCAAATGTAAATTTTTGGTGAAGAATCAACAACAAGTGGAACACAATTGTGAAGTTGAACAAAATTTATTGGTTATTTTAAATTTTTGTGGAAATTAAAAAACTGAAAAGTGGGGGCGTGCAATATTATTCGGCCCCTTTACTTTCAGTGCTTCAAACTCACTACAGAAGTTCATTGTGGATCTCTGAATGATCCAATGTTGTGCTAAATGACTAATGATAATAAATATAATCCACCTATGTGTAATCAAGTCTCCGTATAAATGCACCTGCTCTGTGATAGTCTCAGGGTTCTGTTTGAAGCACAGAGAGCATCATGAAGACCAAGGAACACAACAGGCAGGTCCGTGATACTGTTGTGGAGAAGTTTAAAGCTGGATTTGGATACACAATGATTTCCAAAACTTTAAACATCCCAAGGAGAACTGTGCAAGCGATCATATTGAAATGTAAGGAGTATCATACCACTGCAAAACTACCAAGACCCGGCCGTACCTCTAAACTTTCATCTCAAACAAGAAGACTGATCAAAAATGCAGCCAAGAGGCAAATGATCACTCTTTATGAACTGCAGAGATCTACAGATGAGGTGAGACAGTCTGTCCATAGGACAACAATCAGTCGTACACTGCACAAATCTGGCCTTTATGGAAGAGTGGCAAGAAGAAAGCCATTTCTCAAAGATAACCATAAAAAGTGTTGTTTAAAGTTTGCAACAAGCCACCTAGAAGACACACCAAACATGTGGAAGAAGGTGCTTTGGTCAGATGAAACCAAAATCAAACTTTTTGACAACAATGCCAAACAATATGTTTGGCGTAAAGGCAACACAGCTCATCACCCTGAAAACACCATCCCCACTGTCAAACATGGTGGTGGCAGCATCATGGTTTGGGGCTGCTTTTCTTCAGCAGGGACAGGGAAGATAGATAAAATTGATGGGAAGATGGTTGGAGCCAAATACAGGACCATTCTTGAAGAAAACCTGTTGGAGTCTGCAAAAGACCTGAAACTGGGACTGAGATTTGTCTTCCAACAAGACAATGATCCCAAACATAAAGCAAAATCTATAATGGAATGGTTCACAAATAAACGTATCCAGGTGTTAGAATGGCAAAGTCAAAGTCCAGACCTGAATCCAATCGAGACTCTGTGAAAAGAGCTGAATACTGCTGTTCACAAACGATCTCCATCCAACCTCACTGAGTTTGAGCCATTTGCCAAGGAAGAATGGGCAAGAATTTCAGTCTCTCGATGTACAAAACTGATAGAGACATACCCCAAGTGACTTGCAGCTGTAATCGCAGCAAAAGGTGGCGCAACAAAGTATTAAGTTAAAGGGGCCGAATAATATTGCACGCCCTACTTTTCAGTTTTTGAATTTCTACAAAAATGTAAAATAACCAATAAATTTCGTTCAACTTCACAATTGTGCCCCACTTGTTTATTCTTCACCAAAAAATTAAATTTAGTATCTTTATGTTTGAAGCATGATATGCGGGAAAAGGTTGAAAAATTCCAGGGGGCCGAATACTTTCGCAAGACACTGTAAGAAGGACTGAGCGCGGGAACGGGTCAGACTTGGCAGGAAAGCGACAGGAGAAGGTTGACTCCCTCTCCACTGCTCCAGCTGACAACTCCACATGGCTCATACCTCAGTGTGCTGACTATAAGATTGATTCTGACGCTATTGAGTTATCGTCTGACCCTGTTCTTCTGGACAGCCCTGTTTTGTCTGTGGTAATGGATAAGCTGCCTAGAGACTGCGCCAAAGAACTGCCTGCTGCTGCGGACTGTGAGCGTGCCGATGTCTCGTGTTCGGCGCCATTCCCGAGGAATCCACATCAAGCACTTTTTCCACGTTCCAGCGCACTCAAGCCAAGCAGGACCGGATCCATCAGCACCATCAGGAGGCAGTGTTTCTCATTCCTCCATAGCAGAGCTAGAGACTTTGTCCGTGATTTTCCCTGCCAGAACTACAAGCAATAAGTTACCTTGTTTTTTGTATATCTTACTCTTGAGCATTGTGTTGTGTGTAATCACCCCGCCGCTGCCATACTATTCTTGCCTCCCTGCGTGGAGTATAACTTCTTTGCCTGTTCAATAAATCTTGTTATCCCCTTCTCTGCCTCCGGCTCTTCACTGCATCCAACGAACCTTGCATGTTTTACATCTGCACAACAGCGCATATTAAATTTACTGGCCTTTAGTATTGATGACTTATCTTTAGTTCAAACCATATATGATCGAGTAGGTCTGAATCACAGCACGCCCTCAAATCAATGCTCTGGTGAGCTTCTCATTCTTTTCATTGTTCACCAGACTCAGTTTCTTTCATTTTGTGGTGTCTTGAATGGGACTGAGCTGCAATACCAGGTCATCCACTACAAAATATACTGTGCAGTTCCTCAGGCTTTAAGGTCACCAAACACCACAGCCCCCTCAATCAACTGATGTGAATTTTTTTCATTATAATAGTCTTCAAATTTGATCACATTGCCTAAATACGAAAGATATGGTTTTCATACAAAAGGTACAGAAAGTATTCAGACCCCTTTAAATTTTTCACTCTTTGTTTCATTGCAGCCATTTGGTAAATTCAAAAAAGTTCACTTTTTTCACATTAATGTACACTCTGCACCCCATCTTGACTGAAAAAAAACAGAAATGTAGAAATTTTTGCAAATTTATTAAAAAAAAACTGAAATATCACACGTCATAAGTATTCATACCCTTTGCTCAGTATTAAATAGAAGCACCCTTTTGAGCTAGTACAGTCATGAGTCTTCTTGGGAATGATGCAACAAGTTTTTCACACCTGGATTTGGGGATCTTCTGCCATTCTTCCTTGCAGATTCTCTCCAGTTCCATCAGGTTGGATGGTGAACGTTGGTGGACAGCCATTTTCAGGTCTCTCCAGAGATGCTCAATTGAGTTTAGGTCAGTACTCTGGCTGGTCCAGTCAAGAATGGTCACAGAGTTGTTCTGAAGCCACTCCTTTGTTATTTTAGCTGTGTGCTTAGGGTCATTGTCTTCTTGGAAGGTGAACCTTTGGCCAAGTCTGAGGTCCAGAGCACTCTGGAAGATGTTTTCATCCAGGATATCTCTGTACTTGGCCGCATTCATGTTTCCTTCAATTGCAACCAGTCGTACAGTCCCTGCAGCTGAAACCCCCCCTCATTGCATGATGCTGCCACCACCATGTTTCACTGTTGGGATTGTATTGGGCAGGTGATGAGCAGTGCCTGGTTTTCTACACACATATCATTAGAATTATCACCAAAAAGTTCTATCTTTGACTCATCAGACCAGAGAATCTTATTTCTCATAGTCTGGGGTCCTTCCTCTATGCGGGCTTTCATATGTCTTGCACTGAGGAGGCGCTTCTGTCGGGCCACTCTGCCATAAAGGCCTGACTGGTGGAGGGCCACAATGATAGTTGAGTTTGAGGAACTTTCTCCCACCTCCTTACTGCATCTGTGGAGCTCAGCCACAGTGATCTTGGGGTTCTTCTTAACCACTCTCACAAGGTTCTTCTCCCACGATTGCACAGTTTGGCTGGACAGCCAGGTCTAGGAAGACTTCTGGTGGTCCCAAACTTCTTCCATTTAAGGATTATGGAGGCTACTGTGCTCTTAGGAACCTTGAGTACTGCAGAAATTCTTTTGTAACCTTGGCCAGATCTGTGCCTTGCCACACTTCTGTCTCTGAGCTCCGTGCCCAGTTCCTTTGACCTCATGATTCTCATTTGGTCTGACATGCACTGTGAGCTTTGAAGTCTTATATAGACAGGTGTGCGCCTTTACAAATCAAGTCCTATCAGTTTAATTAAGCACAGCTGGACTCCAATGAAAGAGTAGAACCATCTCAAGGAGGATCACAAGGAAATGAACAGCATGTGACTTAAATATGAGTGTCTGAGCAAAGGGTCTGAATACTTATGACCATGTGATATTTCAGTTTTTCTTTGTTAATACATTTTCAAAAATGTCTACATTTCTGTTTTTTTTCAGTCAAGATGGAGTGCAGAGTGTACATTAATGAGAAAAAATGAACTTTTTGAATTTACCAAATGACTGCAATGAAACAAAGAGTGAAAATTTTAAAGGCATCTGAATACTTTCCGTACCCACTGTAAATAAGAGCATACACAAATTAATAAACATAAAGCTACTGGTTAAAGGGCTTGTACAATATACAAATACATATATTCTTTCTTCCAGAAACAGCATTTCATGTTTCCATGTTATGTCTGGTTTTTCAGCTGAGCCTGATACCATAGGTGAGTTAAGCTGCAATACTAAATACAAACTGTGTATGTGTGACATTGTTTAGAAAGAATGCAGCCTTGTTACTTATTCCTAATTCCCTACTTCCAGACTACTTATAGACTTAAAACATCTGGGCGGTCTGCATTGGGCATGACGCTCTAAATGTCATTGCAGAGTAAGCAGCTGTAATGCTTGTATTGTGAAGATGTGAGATAGGGGAGCCAGCTGTGAAACACAGCCAGACTCTCCATAGAGAAGACAGAAATGGTTTATTACCACCTCTGTCTTCCTGATTACTGCATACATAACGTTATTGGAATGCTGTATACACAGATTCAGGGTGCAGCTATACTCCGTATTACTCGCACGAGTATCACATCTCAATCTTCGGACTGGCCGTCTGCTCTCCTGACCTGAGCATGACAGCATATACTTCTATGCAGCTGTCATGGTCATGTCAGCAGAGTGAATGGCCAGTCAGAGCATTGCGATGTGATCCTCGTGCGAGTAATACGATAGTCTGACTAAACCTTTAGACCGGAGTCACACTAGCGATTAAATCGGACGAATGCAATGCGATAAAAAACGCATTGCATTCGTCCCAATGTTATTCTATGGGGCAGCTCCCATCATGCATTTTTTTATCGGATCCGATCGTTGGACCGAGACAATCGCAGCATGCTGCGATTGTCACCGATTTTCGGATCAGATTCGACAATGCAAGTCTATGGATGCGATTAAAAATCGCATTGAAAACGCACCACATGTGTGACTTGCGATTAAATCGCAAGACTTCTCCTGGGCAACAGGAAAGAGCAGGAGGCATTGGCAGGAAGCTTTGGGATGCAAATTTCTCTTGCAGCATAAAAAAAAAACCCAGGAAGAACGCCTCCACGGAGTCCTCCAGCATGTCCACGCCAGTCAATGTGGAAATGCTGATAGTTCTGGTCCAGGAGAGGCCAGAACTATGGGACCAGAGAGATCCCCACTATGCTGACCGCAGACGCGGGGAGCCAGCGTGGACAAGAATCTGTGGCCAGATGTTCCCTGGATATGCGGCAAGACCTCGTGAGGAGCGTGACCAAATTAGTAAGTGAAAGAATGTGTACACATAATCAAATCCCCAAATCTAATCTGCACAATGTAAGGCCCAATAAGTGTCGTCATTGCTCAGGTATCAGTAATTAATTACTTCGCCTTTTTTTGGCCCATATTTACAACATCTACATTCCAACTCCCTGACTGGTGGCAGAATGAAGATTTTGCCTTAAAAAAATTTAAATTATTTAGCTAATTGTTCTGCCACCAAATGCAGTGATCTTCTTTTTTTTAGGGCCCGTATCTTAGCCACTATATAACTAGTGTTTTTGTAATAAAAACATCATAGATGTTCGCATTAATACCACAGGATTTTTTACATTTTGTAACTAAATCCTGTGTTTTTGTTAACATTGTAGTGACTGATGTGACAAGGCATTGGCGCAGCTGCAGGGACACATATAGGAGGGAGAGACAGCTGAGGTTCCGTAGCGGAGCGGCCGGAACCACCAAGAGGAAATACCTCTATTATGACCGCCTACATTTCCTGGCTCCTGTGATGTAGCTGAGACCGTAAGTACATGGTTTAATGTAGTACTTTGTATATTCTGTATGCACAATTTACTTTATGTTATTTTTACCATTGTAGCACTGAGTCAAACCTCACAGAGAGGGAGACGGGTTCCGACTCTGCAGGATGCAACAGATGCCACAGCCAGCTGCCAGTGCACAGGGGGACAGAGATGTGGGCCAGCAACCAAGGCCAAATATACAAACAGGCCCCCCACCTTCACTACCCCCAACCTACCATGACTTGTAGGTTTTCCTTTTTACCTTGTTGGTAGGTTTTGTGTATTCTACATGATGTTTAATTTTTTGATTGTAATGTTTAATACTAATGTGCTGACAACATTAGGCCATAGGCCAGTACTATGGTTATTTGGTATGGCAATAAGCCAAAAAAAAACCAAGTAATAAACTTGGTTACATTCACAATGTGTGTCTGTTCATGTACGTACATGTTCTGTAATGTGTTAGATATAGTAACAAGTACTGGTTAAAAAATATTAACAAAAAGGTGAAGCAAACAATCTTTATGAGAACACAACACTACCAAACCACTACATAGATAAGGCATCATCTTGCCATGGAGTTGCACCCTGAGGTGTTATGAAATAATTTGTAAACACATCACATACTTTGAGTCCGGAAATTGGACGACGGGGTGGGATTACATGTGTCCTAGGCCTAGACACATTAGCAGAGTCCACTTGAACATCATCATATGAGGGGCAGTCATGAATTCTTGTGAAGTTATGTAGAACAATGCAGGCTTTAATAACTTCATTGACATTAGCTTCACTCAGCTGAATTGCGGACTGTAGGACCCTCCATTTGGCCGTAAGAATGCCAAAGGCACACTCCACCAGTCGCCGAGCACGTGATAGGCGATAGTTAAATATTCTCCACCGGTCGTCAAGGGTTCGTCGTGGATATGGCCTCATGACATGTCTGCTCAATTGAAACGCCTCATCTGCTACAATAACATAAGGCACCGGTTCCAGATTTGAGTTGGGAAGCTGATGTGGTGGTGGTAGGTCAAGCTCATTGTTATGCAGCCGCCGACCCATAATAAAAGAAGTGAAGACTCTGGAGTCTCCAGTTCTTCCATAGGCCCCAATATCTACAATTATAAACCTGTAGTGAGTGTCAACCAAAGCCAACAATACTACTGAAAAATATTGTTTATAATTATAGAATTGGGACCCTGAGTTGGGCGGCTTACGCACACGGATGTGCTTCCCATCTAGGGCTCCAATACATTGTGGAAACTGGCACGTGTCCTCAAATCCACGGGAGATATGCAACCAGTCAGGCATTTTGGGCTCCGGCATTACCACATGGTCCAGATTTCGGAGCATGTAGACCGTACAATGCCAGAGATTGTTGATTTCCCAATTAAAAATTCTAAATGCAGACCAGCATATGAAAGGCCAGTTGAAAGGAACCTAAAAAAAGGAAAAAAAAAACATTGAGTACACAGCCCAACAAACAACAGATACAGTTTCAAAAACATTTAAAGTCGAGGAAGTCTAAAGTAGGCATGATGAACATTACATTACATGCCATGGCTTGGTTACGTAAGCCACAAGCATAAAAATTATTTTGGTAAATGATTTCTACATCATTTAAGATAATAGGGCAATACGAAATAAGATTCAAGGTGTGTTAAATAAATATGCAGCTTCACACATCATCAACATATTGGTTTGAGACATACCGTAAGGTGAGGAGTAGACGCTCCTCTGCAGAAATAGCTTTGCGCATCCTCGTGTCCTGAAACGTGATCCCAGGGCGCACAATCTCCAGCAAAATATCAAAGGTAGCAAGGCTCATCCGACAATATTGATAGAACTTCTCTGGATGGCTACGCAGAGATTTATAGAGACAGTGGAAATGGCCTTTAGATATCCTTTGGAGCAAAAGGGGATGGACCCACATTCGCCTACGCCTCCTCGGATCCACAATCACAGGGTATTGGTCCCCAAAATGTCGGGATAAAACCCAATAGAAAAGAACACGTTCAGTGGTGTTAAAAGTGAGCCTGTCTGTCATGTTTAGCACAAAGCAGAGCTAACCAAATCCAAGCAGTGACTGCATGTCAAAGGTAGCAGCCTCACACCTGTAGGAGAGGCCATAAATATAGGGTGCGATGATTTTTTAAATGAGTTTCAGGCCTAAAAACCGTTATTTGTCAATTTTGGAATGGTCATATAAAAAAATCGGCAGACGGATGTGAAACGGATCCTTACATGCGATTAAAATCGCATCAATGAACAAAAATCGCATCAAAAACGGATCACTGGTTAAGATACCTTTGTGCGATTTCGGACCGTTAAAATCGGACTTTTTTTTCATCGTTGTGTGTGACTCCAGCCTTATACAGATAAATTCCTCCTGCGGAATCAGCAATCATGTGATCATTAGTTGCCGAGAAAGAGCTGGAGTTGCTGTGTCCTAGCACCCAGGTTAGCTTTGCTGTTCAACCAGGAGACTGAAGTTGCCATATAACTGGGGCTAATTTAACAGCCCCAGTTACATGGGAAATAAGTCATAAAGTAATGTATTTAGTAGGTGCAATGACCCCCTAAAGGTTTTTATGACTCTATGAGCAGCATAATGTGTGAAATAAATAAATTTAAAAAGCAGAGAAAAATACGTATAACGCCATTGCCAGTCTGAATTTCTGTTACTAAAAATATGCTGAAAATATAAATGTAATTGTTATGGTACAGGGAGCAAAAATTAAAATGCTTTTAGTGGTCCCATTTGGTATTATAATTAAAAAAGGTAAAAAATGGACACTTACTGTATCCCCCCCAAAAAATATCAACCATAACAAAAATAATAATATGAAAATAACATAAAACTTAAGAACCACATGTAAAAACAGGTTAAATTATTTGAATATCTGAATGAGAACATTTTTAGAGCTTTGAAAAGTGCATGAAAACAAAACAAGGAAAAAAAAGCCCAAAATGGGCCTGGTCATGCAAAATTGAACAAATAAGTCAAGTACTGTTCTTCGAAGACAAACTGGACTTATGTTGGGTTCTGCAGGAATAATCATGCTGAGGGTTTTTTATTTTTTTAAATCTTGTGTTTATTGAAATTTTAGATTATAATCAACAGAAGAAAAACAGCCCAGAGTTGATGTGTTCAGAGAACTATTGTACATAAAACGTGTGTACAATAAATACTAAATGTACATGAACCATATAAAACTATTGTAAATGACATTTTTGAAAATATAAACAGCCAAACAACTAATAAGAGGAAAAGAAAAGGAAAAAACAAACAAAGGAAGAATGGGGGAAATGGACGATGGGTAATTTGGTCAGTGGCTAAGGTAGCAATATCCAGCCACTTTTTGGATAAAAAAATTGCAAAAATTTTATTTGTACAAGTAAAATAGAATATTCCCAGTATCAAAGAAGAATACAAATATGAGAGCTTTTCTTAAGCACCTCAAACTGAATTTCAGTCCTTACACCCAAAAAAGAGAATGGACAGCACCTCCAAACATTCATATGTTGATTTTATGCCGCTAGGCAAAAATATGTTATTGAAAATGAGGTTGTTAGTTTAACATTCTGATCAGACTGTATGTAGCCCACTGCCATGTCACGGCGAATGTATGTATGGTTTTTGGAGGTGCTGTCCATTCTATTTTTCTGCATATTGAATCTCAGTCCTTACTCATGGGTTACTTCTTTTATAAAACAGAATATTACCACAAATGTCACACACCCCACAAGAAAAGGATGGAGAAACCAATTTCTGCTGTTAAGAAAGTGATATCAGCCTTGTAATGATTAAACATAAGAAACTTCAATGTGCTATGAAAATAAAAAAAGTGAAAAAGAAAACACAAAAAATGAACATTGCGGAGAATGTAAATATATATTTATAAGTAAATAAAAATAAATGTACTGTGTATATATATATTACCTCTGATTAAAAGCAAGAAAAATAATGTTAAAAAATGTATCAAACGAAATTACTAATGAAACATAATATCTCCTTTAACCTCTTCAAGACATATGTCGTTCCAGGTCCGCCATTGTGTAATTAGTAGGTGGTCTTCCCATACTGTTGAAGGAATGTCTCCATATGGAGAGTGTAAAAAGTTGGGTAGGGGTAGTCAGAGAAAGAAGGTCTGTGAGGATCAGTATAGTACAGTTGTTGGCAAAAGTATTGACACCCCTGCAATTCTATCAGATAATACTCAGTTTCTTCCTGAAAATGATTGCAAACACAAATTCTTTGGTATTATTATCTTCATTTAATTTGTCTTAAATGAAAAAACACAAAAGAGAATGAAGCAAAAAGCAAAACATTGATCATTTCACACAAAACTTCAAAAATGGGCCAGACAAAAGTATTAGCACCCTCAGCCTAATACTTGGTTGCACAACCTTTAGCCAAAATAACTGTGACCAACCACTTCCGGTAACCATCAATGAGTTTCTTACAATGCTCTGCTGGAATTTTAGACCATTCTTCTTTGGCAAACTGCTCCAGGTCCCTGATATTTGAAGGGTGCCTTCTCCAAACTGCCATTTTTAGATCTCTCCACAGGTGTTCTATGGGATTCAGGTCTGGACTCATTGCTGGCCACCTTAGAAGTCTCCAGTGCTTTCTCTCAAACCATTTTCTAGTGGTTTTTGAAGTGTGTTTTGGGTCATTGTCCTGCTGGAAGACCCATGACCTCTGAGGGAGACCCAGCTTTCTCACACTGGGCCCTACATTATGCTATAAAATTTGTTGGTAGTCTTCAGACTTCATAATTCCATGCACATGGTCAAGCAGTCCAGAGCCAGAGGCAGCAAAGCAACCCCAAAACATCAGGGAACCTCCGCCATGTTTGACTGTAGGGACCGTGTTCTTTTCTTTGAATGCCTCTTTTTTTCTCCTGTAAACTCTATGTTGATGCCTTTGCCCAAAAAGCTCTACTTTTGTCTCATCTGACCAGAGAACATTCTTCCAAAACGTTTTAGGCTTTTTCAGGTAAGTTTTGGCAAACTCCAACCTGGCTTTTTTATGTCTCGGGGTAATAAGTGGGGTCTTCCTGGGTCTCCTACCATACAGTCCCTTTTCATTCAGATGCCGACGGATAGTACGGGTTGACACTGTTGTACCCTCGAACTGCAGGGCAGCTTGAACTTGTTTGGATGTTAGTCGAGGTTCTTTATCCAACAGCCGCACAATCTTGCGTTGAAATCTCTTGTCAATTTTTCTTTTCCGTCCACATCTAGGGAGGTTAGCCACAGTGCCATGGGCTTTAAACTTCTTGATGACACTGCGCACGGTAGACACAGGAACATTCAGGTCTTTGGAGATGGACTTGTAGCTGTGACGTCTGCCTGCGGTCTGGACTGCAGCCAGACAGCACCCCGAGAAACACTGATACCCTTTACCCCTATACAGGGATCTGGATTTATAGCAGAGCCCAGGAGGCGCTGTCTGAATAGGAGCAATGACCAGAGCAGGACAGTCGCCAGAAAGGTGTTCCAATATAGGACACAGAGGCAATGATATCCGAGACTAAACCAGTCATGCAGAAATGGTAAAAAAACAGTAGACAGTAGCAGAGTCAGATTCCAGGCCGAAGCCAGAGTCATAAACCAGGAGAGTCGCAGAGGTACAGAATCGTTAGGCAGAAGCAGAGTCAGAATCCAGGCAGAAGTCAGAGTCATAAACCAGGAGGGCAGCAGAGGTACAAAGTCGTTAAGCAGAAGCAGAGTCAGAATCCAGGCCAAAGTAAGAGTCATAAACCAGTAGGGCAGCAGAGGTACAAAGTCGTTAGGCAGAAGCAGACTCAGAATCCAGGCCAAAGTAAGTCATAAACCAGGAGGGCAGCAGAGGTACAGAATCGTTAGGCAGAAGCAGAGTCAGAAGTCCAGGCAAAAGTCAGAGTCAGTCAAACAGCAATTCACACAGTAACACGCAGGGGAACCAAGAATATATCCGGCGGCCTGCAAGAGCAGTCCCAAGGTATTTGAGGGATCAGATCAGCCCTCACAGGCTGCTGGACTGATGATGTCATCCGGACCGCCCCCAGGACCAGGCTGGATGGTGATGCACCAGCCCCTTCATGACTGACCGAGGAGCGAAGCCTGTGTTCAGCGGACGCCTGCGCAGGAGGCTCATACCCATCGCCGCCATCACTCGGGGTTGAAGCACAGCGCCTCCCAGAGACCGAGGCCGGAACTGCAGGCCACGAGTCAGACGGTGATGGGACAGTCCGGCGCCTCCTAGTAGTCGAGGCCGGGACAGCAGGCCCTGAGTCTGACGGTGATGTGACCGTCCGGCGCCTCCTAGTGGCCGAGGCCGGGACAGCAGGCCCTGAGTCTGACGGTGACGTGACAGTACCCCCCCCTCTAAGAGGGGCCTCTGGACCCTCAAAACCCGGTTTGTCAGGGTGGAGGAGGTGAAACCTTCTAATCAACCCCTTTGCATGAATGTCACTAGCGGGAACCCAGGACCTCTCCTCTGGGCCGTAGCCCTTCCAATGCACCAAATATTGCACCGAGTTTCTCACTAGCCGGGAATCAAAGATGCCCTGGACTTCGTACTCCAAGGCACCCTTGACCAAAACTGGAGGAGGAGTGGACTGGACGGGACGAATTGGGGAGCGGTACACCTTGAGGAGGGATTTATGGAACACATTAGGAATTTTAAACGACTGCGGGAGCTTTAACCGAAACGCTACCGGGTTAATTACTTCTAATATTTCGTATGGGCCGATGAACCTGGGACCCAGTTTGGCGGACGGTACCTTAAGTTTGATGTTTCTTGTAGAGAGCCAAACCTTGTCACCAACTCCCAGGTGCGGCCCCTGGGATCGTCGTCTATTAGCTGCCGAAGCCTGTCTAATCTGAGTCCCTTTCAAATTAGAATTTACTTCGGACCAAATTGTCTTTAGACGACGTATATTTTGCTCAACCCCTGGGAGTTCCGACATCTTGGCCGAAAATGATCCAAAGCGCGGATGTAGTCCAAGGTTACAGAAAAAGGGGGTGGTTTTGATGGAGTCTTGGTATCTATTATTGAGAGCGAACTCCGCCAATGGCAAGTGTTCCACCCAATCTGACTGATGTGCTGAGACATAGCAGCGGAGGTATTGCTCCAGCTCTTGGTTAGCAAGCTCAGTTTGGCCATTGGTTTCGGGATGGTATGCCGAGGAGAAGGACAACTCAACACCAATACGTTTACAGAACGCCCTCCAGAACTTTGAGACAAACTGGGTACCCCTGTCGGACACAATATTTGCCGGAACGCCGTGCAAACGTACAACATGAAGAACAAACAACTTACTTAAAGTTTCAGAGTTAGGCAAGCCAGACGGGGAACAAAGTGGCACTGCTTACTGAACCTGTCCACCACCACCCAGATACAAGTTTTCCCATCGGAGGGTGGCAGGTCTGTAATGAAGTCCATGGAGATGTGGGTCCATGGACTCTCAGGGGTGGGCAAGGACTGGAGCCAGCCGGTAGGACGGTTATGGGGGGACTTGGCGCGGGCACAGACTTCACACGTTGAGACGTAGTTCTTACAGTCCTTCACCACCGTCGGCCACCAAAAGTTCCTGGTTACCAGCCTAGTGGTATTATTGAGACCAGGATGGCCTGCCAGGACGGAGTCGTGAGACTCTTTTAACACTTGTAAGCGAAAGGTAGCTGGAACGAATAATTTTTTGGGGGGTGTAGTGTCAGGAGCTCGTTCTGATGACCTACGGATCTCCTCCAGAAGGTCCAGAGATACTGCCGACACGACAATCCCATTAGCCAATATTGGAACTGGTTCATAGTCCTCGGTCTGTGTGGGGCAAAAGCTGCGGGAGAGGGCATCTGCCCTCACATTCTTAGTTCCGGGGCGATAGGTGATTAAAAAAAAATCGAACCTGGAGAAAAACAAGGCCCACCTGGCCTGCCTAGGATTTAGTCTTTTAGCCGACTCTAGGTAGGTTAGGTTTTTGTGGTCAATAATAACGGTAACCTTGTGTTTGGCACCTTCGAGGAAGTGGCGCCATTCCTCGAAGGCCCACTTGATTGCCAGTAATTCCCGATTGCCGATGTCATAGTTTCTCTCCGTGGCAGAGAACTTGCGGGAGAAAAAGGCACATGGGCGAAGCTGAGTGAGGGATGCAGTGCCTTGCGAGAGCACTGCTCCCACTCCGACTTCGGAGGCATCTACTTCTACAATAAAGGGGTGGTCCAAGTTTGGCTGAATCAACACCGGGTTGGCCACGAAGCACTCTTTTAGTGTAGAAAAAGCCCGGGTTGCCTCAGGATTCCAATTGGTCACGTCCGCCCCTTTCCGGGTAAGGTCCGTGAGTGGCTTGGCAATCTCTGAGAATCCCCTGATGAATTTGCGATAATAATTCGCAAATCCCAAAAATCGCTGCAGTGCTTTCAGCGACTTGGGTTGCACCCAATCCTTAATAGGTTGAATCTTGGTAGGATCCATGCGGAACCCCTTCCCTGAGACCATGTACCCTAAAAATTGCACCTCTTCGGCAAAAAAAACACATTTTTCGAATTTTGCAAACAAAGAGTTTTCGCGCAGTCTTTGCAGTACTGAACGGACGTGTTGAGCATGTGTCACAGGGTCAGCAGAATAAATCAAAATGTCGTCCAGATATACGACGACATATACCCCACAAATGTCTCTGAAAATATCGTTGATGAAGTGCTGGAATACTGCAGGAGCGTTACTGAGTCCGAACGGCATTACCAGGTACTCAAAATGGCCAAGGGGTGTATTAAAGGCCGTTTTCCATTCGTCCCCATCTCTTATGCGGACCAGGTTATATGCCCCCCGGAGGTCAAGTTTAGTAAACCAGCGGGCTCCCAGTAACTGATTAAAAATATCAGGAATGAGTGGCAGTAATGAATTCCACGCCTCCCTGGTCTATAGATGTACCATTAATTGTAATAGTCTGAATAGGCGCTTTAAGCCTTAGCAGAGGTACACCCAGACTCTTAGCAAATAAAAAATCCATAAGGTTGCCGGCAGCACACACAATCCACATAAGCCTTCACACACAGACGTTTCTTAGCAAAAGAAAGGGAAACTGGTAACAACAGTTTGGCCGCTTTTGCGGGCAATACCTGACCCCCAGCGCTGACCAGGGGGCGATGCTCCAGGAATGTGGATTTCCAACAGCCAGCATTTTCTTTGAAGCTTCCAGGCTGCAGCATGCTTGAGCCTGAGAGTGACCTTCCAGGCTGTGCAATGTAACAGGTGTTTGGGCCAGGAATCAGCTCAGTCAGGAGGAAGAAAAAAAAAGGTAAGGAAAACTGCTTTTATATGTGTTAAGTATAAACACAAGAGCAGTTTTATTTTTTTGGGCCGGATATAATGTGACGTCTGCCTGCGGTCTGGACTGCAGCCAGACAGCACCCCGAGAAACACTAATACCCTTTACCCCTATACAGGGATCTGGATTTATAGCAGAGCCCAGGAGGCGCTGTCTGAATAGGAGCAATGACCAGAGCAGGACGGTCGCCAGAAAGGTGTTCCAATACAGGACACAGAGGCAATGATATCCGAGACTAAACCAGTCAGGCAGAAATGGTAAAAAAAACAGTAGACAGTAGCAGAGTCAGATTCCAGGCCGAAGCCAGAGTCATAAACCAGGAGAGTCACAGAGGTACAGAATCGTTAGGCAGAAGCAGAGTCAGAATCCAGGCCGAAGTCAGAGTCATAAACCAGGAGGGCAGCAGAGGTACAAAGTCGTTAGGCAGAAGCAGAGTCAGAATCCAGGCCAAAGTAAGAGTCATAAACCAGGAGGGCAGCAGAGGTACAAAGTCGTTAGGCAGAAGCAGTGTCAGAATCCAGGCCAAAGTAAGAGTCATAAACCAGGAGGGCAGCAGAGGTACAGAATCGTTAGGCAGAAGCAGAGTCAGAAGTCCAGGCAAAAGTCAGAGTCAGTCAAACAGCAATTCACACAGTAACACGCAGGGGAACCAAGAATATATCCGGCGGCCTGCAAGAGCAGTCCCAAGGTATTTGAGGGATCAGATCAGCCCTCACAGGCTGCTGGACTGATGATGTCATCCGGACCGCCCCCAGGACCAGGCTGGATGGTGATGCACCAGCCCCTTCATGACTGACCGAGGAGCGAAGCCTGCGTTCAGCGGACGCCTGCGCAGGAGGCTCATACCCATCGCCGCCATCACTCGGGGTTGAAGCACAGCGCCTCCCAGAGACCGAGGCCGGAACTGCAGGCCGCGAGTCAGACGGTGATGGGACAGTCTGGCGCCTCCTAGTAGTCGAGGCCGGGACAGCAGGCCCTGAGTCTGACGGTGAAGTGACCGTCCGGCGCCTCCTAGTGGCCGAGGCCGGGACAGCAGGCCCTGAGTCTGACGGTGACGTGACAGTAGCCTTGAGATTGCTCATGCTTCCTCACAATTTGGTTTCTCAAGTCCTCAGACAGTTCTTTGGTCTTCTTTCTTTTTTCCATGCTCAATGTGGTACACACAAGGACACAGGACAGAGGTTGAGTCAACTTTAATCCATGTCAACTGGCTGCAAGTGTGATTTAGTTATTGCCAACACCTGTTAGGTGCCACAGGTAAGTTACAAGTGCTGTTAATTACACAAATTAGAGAAGCATCACATGATTTTTTGAACAGTGCCAATACTTTTGTCCACCCTCTTTTTTATGTTTGGTGTGGAATTATATCCAATTTGGCTTTAGGACAATTCTTTTTGTGTTTTTTCATTTAAGACAAATTAAATGAAGATAATAATACCAAAGAATTTGTGTTTGCAATCATTTTCAGAAAGAAACTAAGTATTATCTGACAGAATTGCAGGGGTGTCAATACTTTTGGCCACAACTGTATGACGTATTGTGAATCCAATAACTAGTTATTCGAAGCAAAGAGGCTAAATTTAATGTGCTGGAGATAATTTTTTTTAACTTTTCTGCATAGAAGTGGAATGACCTGAATACTCCCTCCTGAGTTGGCTGAGCTGAATATTTCTCATTAAAGATTCCTTTGCTTATGTAAATATAACAAACTCCACCATGCTTATCTACTACCGCTCTCAACGTACGGATCCCGGTCTTTGTTGAGCTAGTCACTGGGATCAATGGTAACACCCAGTGGCATAACTACAAAGTTATGGGTCCTGGTGCGAACTTTCAAATGGGGCCCCCCATGCCAAATTCCACGCACATCTCCGCTCTGTACACCTCGTACACACGCGGCTCCGCTCCGTACGCCTCGTACATGCGTGGCTCTGCTTCGTACACCTTGTACATGCATGGCTCCGCTCCGTATACCTCGTACACACACGGCTCCGGGCTCTGCACCGTACACCTCGTACACACATGGCTCCGCTCTGTACACCTCGTACACACGCGGCTCTGCTCCATACACCTCGTACACACGCGGCTCTGCTCTGTACACCTTGTACACACGCAGCTCTGCTCCATACACCTCGTACACACATGGCTCTGCTCCGTACACCTCGTACACACACGGCTCCGCTCCGTACACCTCATACACACGTGGCTCTGCTTCGTACACCTCCTACACACACGGCTCCGCTCTGTACACCTCATACACACGTGGCTCTGCTTCGTACACCTCCTACACACGGTGCCGCTGTCCAAAATTGTACACACACAGCTCTGCTCAATTCACACTGTAAACCACTCCTGACCCCACACATAAACTTTACCTCATCCAGCACCATGACAACCAGCACAGCAGAGTCCTGCAGACACCAAAACCCCTGATCATGTGATCCCTGACTCTTCCCCTCCTCTGACCTCATCACAGGTCCTGTGCACACATTGGAGAAAACAGCCTAGCAACGGGCTGCTGTCAGTGCGGTGGATCTCTGCGGGAGGGCGAGGATGGGGTGCAAGGGAGGGGCGTGGTGGCTCAGTGCAGTGCGGGACACGGGTGTGGGGGTCAAAAATGAGACTGTCCTGCGAGAATCGGGACGATTGGGAGATATGCCAGCCGGGCCCCTGACTCCCCCTGAGCCCGGTCGCAGTGGCGACTCCTGCGACCGTGGTAGCTATGCTCCTGGTAACACCCATGTAGATGGCATGGGACGGCAGAGATGCAACCATATTAACAAAAATAGATGCAACGGCCGAGATATGACTCTAGAGCGGCAGGGGATTAATATAGCCTTTCTTGTCATTCCTACATATAGAAAGCCTTCTGCATTAAAAGAAAATAAAAATTAAACAAAAAAAAAAGAAAAAAAAACCTTTAAAATACTTATAAGGTACTTAACCCCTCCATTTGTTAGCATATGCATTACTGAAATCATTGTGACTTTGGAAGATGTAGTAAAAGAGAACAGATGGATTTAAATATAATGTCTTGCTTTGTCTTAATATGATTACAATCAAAGATGTTCAACATTCTGGCATGCCGACAAGATAAATTCAATTTTAAAATAAAGATATTTTGTGAAATATTAAGAAAATCAAAGTTTGAGAAATATTTTTTCTTCACATGAAGATTCATGCCTAGCTAAAACCAATATATTATTCATACCATTTTCTTTGTGCTAGTAGTGAGGTGCAGTAGAGTGGCTTCCTTCAAAGAAAAAAGTCAATAGTAAACCAAATAAAATCAAACAGTCCCACACAGATATAGATAGAGAGGTGTGCAAGTGTCTTATCACCATATGGTATCAACACCCATAAGTGTCCATTGTAGAGTTAGCCATAAAAGGTCAAGGTGTCGGACACTTTCTACATATTCCACCAAATGTGTTGAGGACAAGATTTTGTGGCACTTACTACTATATGACTATTGCAAGTTCTAGCAGTATTCTTCATAGATTGCACAGCTCTCTTACTCCAAAATGGCTGCTAATGGGGTATGTGACTGAACCTCCTCCAATTGAAAAACAGCTTCTCCATGTGCACTGTCCGATGAACAGGTCTGGCCACATACCCTCCATAGACTGCCATGATGAGAACAGGAGAGCAGAGCTGAGCAGTCGGCACGGAAGGCTGCACTAAGGGCTCGTTCACACTGTCGTATAACACATCCGAGTTCTATCTGATGTTTTATTGGATAGCACTCGGCCCAATGTTATAATTTGGGGCAGTGCAGATCTGTGATGATTTTCTCATGTCGATTCAGCATGTCTACCCATACAAGTCTATGGGTGCGTGAGAAACATCAGACTGCACTTGGATGTCATCCCATTACCACGGACACAGCCAATTGAGGAGATGGAGAATAGACTTTTTCCATCTTCTCTGCACCTGTGCTGCGGTTCTCTCATGTGAGAGGATTGAAGTACAGTGCACTGACACTCGGCTCACGCTCGCATCAGAGTTTGAGCTGAAGGTCATTCTAATATAGCATCCTATTCTCTCGCGGATGCTACTAGCAGTATGAGTGAGCCCTAACAAGCAGCGAGGGATCTAGGAGCCACCAGTAGAATTAATTCTGGGGGCCCTCCATACAGTCATGCAATAATATACCTGTTCATATTCAGGCTTCATGCACACTAATCTTCGCAATACATCGTGGAAATCAGAACTGCTTTGTTCTCTCACTGTATCAAAGATAGTTTTTATTTAAACAGAACAATTTCAGAGGATAGGTGATAATCAGTAATGACCCCACCGGTCACTAGAATAGGCTGACTGAATGTAGCTTTAGGAAGGTCTGGATAAGACGAATCTGAACATACAGGGCAGCGCTCCCCTGTAAGGCCACGTTCACACGTTCATTATCTTGTCAGTATTTCACCTCAGTAAGCCAAAATCAGGAGAGGAACAATCAGAGGAAAAGTATAATAGAAACACGTCACCACTTCTGTATTCATCACCCACTCCTGGTTTTGGCTTACCCATACGGAGGTAAAAAACTGACCAAATACTGAACATGTGAATGTGGCCTAACCCTTAGGTGTGAGGACACAACTCCTGTAGAAGCCTGATGTGCCGAAGCTGCAGAAGAGAGTATCATCCAGATAGCAGTTTCTCAAAGTGGAGATTATCATGATGTGTGGGCTGTGCTCACAGAAAGCATGAGAACTGGACAATATAATACATTTATTCTCTGTAATACATTTTTTCACCTGCAATGTCCATCAAAACTTTTTCCCAAAAATGTTTCAACTCCACAATTGTATTTTAGCAACTTAATCACTTTTTTCTGTTTATACAGTGGGAAAAAAAGTATTTAGTCAGCCACCAATTGTGAAAGCTCTCCCACTTAAAAAGATGAGAGAGGTCTGTAATTAGCTTCCTGAAGCACAACCCCAACTCACACCCTGTACCATATGTCTACGCTGGAAGCAACGGACCACAGGAATAGTCCTCCACTAAAGTTGGATGGTTTCCTGAGCCTGGTTAAGCTCTGGTCACAGACTTCTACTGGCACAGGAGACGTCCTCTTTGGAATTTGGAGGACATTGATGTTTCTCTCTGAGTCTACTCAAGCTAAGTGTTCCCCTTGTTTCATTTGTCCATACCAGTTGTCTTTAGAGGTAGTGGGGATTGACTAGTGCTATCCTGTCCTTTCCGATACAGGGCTTATTGCCAGGGTCAGGCAAGGATTAGGTATTCTGCTCGGCGAACCTATATAGGGACGACAGGGCAGACGGGGTGACGTTAGGTCTGTCTAGGGGTCTCCACTCCCCCATTTCATAGTCTTTGGTTCCCTTTTCCTTATCACTTCGTGTTGCACTTAGCTCTTCCTTCACGTTGCGTGACAGTTTGTGGCTCATTACTTTTGTCTACATAGTGTATGTACAGTAAATGCTTGCATGCAAAAAGGGAGGCACAGTGGTCAAAATGACCTGCCCATATATTGGTAAGTGACATTTTAAATTTACAATTTTGCAAATCAACAAATATATGCATTGAGTCACTTCTTTCTGTGTGTATTACATGCTGCTATATCTTTTTTGTTTTTCTTTTGATCTTTGAAATTGTCACACCGTTCTGTCTGTACTTGTTTGTCGGTATGACAATGCATGTCTTTGCTTTAACCCTTTACTCCTTTCCCCCAATTGAGCAGGGATACTGTTGGCTGTTACCTGCATGGAGCCTGCACAGTTCCCTGTTCTGCTGCGTAGCCGTGCATGTGTTGCTAGGTCTTTGCTCTGCTGCTTGACCATCCACATGTGCGGACCCTGGTTGCCGATGCGGAAGCAGTCTGCGGGTTGTGAGGTCATTTGCAGCTGGTGCATGACTTTCCACATATGTCTAGGCTTGCAGATGCTGCCAGGTGCTCTAAGCCTCAGTTCCTGCACTCAGGGTGTGCGCGGCCACACCTCCCCTGCTTTTATTACGGTTAGTGTGTGTACTTGAAATGCTGTCCCCAGCCAATTGCTGAGGGGCAGCTCCTATACAAACTTCTCCTTCCCTGCTGGGCATTGCCAGAGCTACTCACAAAGCTCCTGAACGTTGTCATGTGTGTTTTGTGTGTGTGTCCCTGGACCTCTCCTCTCTGTTTTGGTACCAAAGTCCCTGCCTTGATTCCTGCTTTGTCCTGTTCCTGTGCCCTGCCCTGAAAGCGGTATATCCAGGTATGAATCCTTGATCCTGTACCTGACCCTGTCTGAACTGTGGCTGCTGTTATGTTTCTGGAATCCCTTTGTGTTTGGAGCCTCGCACCCAGTGACTCTGAGTCTTTTGTAACCGGTGTTAATTCTGAGCATCTACCACCCTGTGCTCTGACTATCATGCGGTGCTAGCTCCATGCATACCCAGCAATCCTGCGTTTCTAGCACCATCACGCTTGAGTTCCATCCTAGGTCTGATGCTCGGAGCCTGACGTCCGCAGTCTGGAACCTGATGACCACTGCCTGGAGCTTGATGACTGCATTGATGCTTGTAGGTCGGATGTCCAGAACCGAATGTCTCCTGTCTGATGTTTGCCGGTGACTCTGATGTCCTGCCTGTGTCCTGATGTCCAACCTGTGTCCTAGTGTCCAACCTGTGTCCTGATGTCCAGCCTGTGTCCTGATGTCCTGCCTATGTCCTGATGTCCAGCGTGATGTCCTGATATCCAGCCTGATGTCCTGTGGATATTCTGACTCATGGATATGTAGAACGTATGGTGCCTGGATAGACCTCTCTTTCTGGGCCCTTTCCGTATCGACCTGTACTCACGTTCATACCGATTAATCAGACAGCTTAACTCAGCCACGATCTCATGTAAGAAGACTCCAGGAAAAGAGGGATGCTTTAACTGAAATTTTTGTATTATGATGAAAGCAGCAGGTAAAAAGGAATATTCTTCAGAGGACATGTAAGAAGATGCATACAGATGGAGGGACGATCACAAAATGGAGAATAAGGGAGGGAACAAACATACATCACAGGACTACAGGGAGAGAGTTGGGACAAAATACAGGGAAAGGCAACTTCTGCCTAGCAACAGATGATGCAACACAAACAATGCGAATATTAAATGATTTCCCAAGTCGTGGGACATGACACTCCCCGTCTGAAATCCTTGGATTTCACGATGTCCTTAATTCTTCGAAGTCGTTCGAACCTGAAAAACAAGAGAAAAGAAAAACATGCATGCAATAATAAACATTTTTAAAGTCCAACTCGTTGTTGTTGACCCGTAGATCACACCGGAAGATAAGTCCAAGTCTATTAAACCCATCTTCGGATTGGAGAAGCCGCAAACATGCCAACTCTTCCACCAACCCAGCAATCCAATGGCAATGTTCAAAGTTCAATCCAATGGAAAATGTCAATGTTCAATAAAACTGGGGAATGAGGAATGCTCCCCGCCGTGAGCAACGTCCAGGAGCAATGTTCAGTTCATGTGACGTCCTCCTTTGGCAGTAGCAGCACGAGATCGGTGACCGGACGGAGGAAGGTTCGGGTAGAGCCCCCTTTTGTCACCTTAACTTCTGTCTTACGCGTCTTTCCGTCCTCGCTGGGCATGACCTTGGTGATAAGACCCATTGGCCAGTCATTACGATGAGCCTCTTTGTCTTTTAAGAGAACAAGGTCTCTGTAGAAGGTAAAGGAATCAATTGCAATGTCCATTTCGTCTCTTACAACTTCAGCAATTTCTACTGCCAGTACTGCAGCGCAAAGTTCGAGTCTGGGTACAGAGTGTGCAGGCTTTGGAGTTAATTTGGCCTTACCCAGGATGAAACCACAATGCACCTTATTAGCTTCTAAGGTCTTCAGATAAGCTACTGCGGCTATGGCTTCTGTAGATGCATCACAGAAAATATGAACTTCTCTTCTGATTGCAGCCCAAGATGATCTTGGAGAATAACAACGTGGGACTTGGAGTTGCTCTAAGAACTTCAATGACTTCTTCCATGTCTCCCACCTTTGCTGTTTCTGAGTTGGAAGCGGGGTGTCCCAATCAGTGTTCTCGGCAGTGAGCTGTCTTAACAGTATCTTGCCTTGAATAGTGATGGGTGCTACAAACCCGAGAGGATCGTAGATGCTGTTTATGACAGATAGGACTCCTCGTTTGGTAAAGGGTTTGTCACAGGGCGACACTTGGAAGGTGAAGGTGTCCTGTTTGATATCCCACAGTAGACCAAGGCTGCGCTGTGTGGGAGGAACATCAGAACCTAGGTTGAGGTCCTTTAGGTTCGTGGCATGGTCCTCAGATGGAAACGCGCTCATTACCTCTTGACTGTTAGAGATGATCTTGTGGAGTCTGAGGTTTGATGTGGATAGCATTTCCTGTGTCCTGGAGAGTAGGTCAATTGCCTCTTCACTTGTGGGCAAGGACTTGAGCCCGTCGTCTACGTAGAAGTTCTTCTCTACGAATTGACGAGCATCGGATCCGTACTCTCTCTCACCTTCCTGGGCTGTCCGTCTCAGTACGTAGATCGCCACAGCAGGTGAAGGACTGTTGCCGAAGACATGGACCTTCATCCGGTAGTCTATGACTTGATTGTTGACATTGTTGTCTTTGTGCCATAGGAACCTAAGATAGTTCCTGCTGTCTTCCTTCATAATGAAGCAATGAAACATCTGCTGGATGTCGGCCATTATAGCAACAGGTTCTTGTCTGAAGCGGATCAATACTCCAAGGAGGCTGTTGTTCAGGTTGGGTCCAGTTAGTAGCAGGTTGTTGAGAGAGAGGCCTTCATACTGAGCACTGGAGTCAAACACCACTCTGATCTGGTTAGGCTTGTGAGGGTGATAGACACCAAAGGATGGAAGGTACCAACATTCTTCTCCTTCCTTCAGTGGTGGCGCAGGTTCAGCATGATCTCTGTCAAAGATGTTCTGCATAAAGTCAATGAAATGCTTCTCCATCTCTGGTTTCCTCTTTAGGGTACGTTTTAAGGATGAGAACCTTGCAGTTGCTTGCTGCAGGTTGTTTGGCAACCTCACTCTTGGGAAACGAAAGGGTAAAGGAGCTACCCAACTGTTGGAGTCATCTTGAACAAATTCTTTGTCCATAACCTTTATGAATTCTTTATCTTCCCTTGTGGGTGCTAACTTGTTGTCTTCACTTGTGGAATCGAACACTGTTGACCCGAGGTTTTCGTCCCAGGGCTGGAGCATGTTCATGTTGTTGAAGGATTCCTGTTGCCTCTTGGTGTTGCTCACTTTCTCTTTCACCCAGTAATGATGTGGGCATGGCTGAAAATGAGTGCTGCGACCATTTGGCAAGATGTGTGTTTTGTAAGAGGAGATGTTATTAGGTCTCTTCATCTTGTGTATGCAAACATTCCCTATAATTACCCAGCCTAGATCAAAACATTGGGCAAATGGTGCGTCATGTGGTCCGTTAATTTGCTGACGTACCTTGTGCAGCCGGAGAATGTCTCTGCCAAGCAGAATCAGGATATCTGCGCTGTTGTTGAGGGCTGGTATTTTGTTTGCTATCCCCTTGAGATGTGGGTGATGAAGAGCAGCCTCTGGCGTTGGGATCTCTTCTCGATTGGATGGAATCTGGTTGCACTCGACAAGTGTGGCTAAGGGTATCTCAACGGTGTTGTCGAGAGATGTCGCTATAAGACCACTGGCCCTTCTCCCAGAGACCTCTGTAACACTGCTGCAGGTACCTAAGGTGTAAGGGTAAGCATTTCCCTTTAAGTTAAACATATCAAAGAGTTCTGACCTTGCAAGTGATCGGTTGCTCTGATCATCCAAGAGGACGTACACCTTCGCGGCTTTCTCTGGGTGACCGTTGGGATATACGTTCACCAGGCAAATCTTCGCACAGGACTTGTCCCAGAGACCTTCTCCACAGACTTCTGTGCATGAAGAAGATATTGTGGTATGACTTGCAGTTTGAGCTGCGTCCTCCCCGCAATGGCTCGTGGTGGGGGAAGGAGTACGTGTAGAGTCAGGACGGTATGGGTGGAGTGCTTGCACGTGATCCTCACTGTCACACTCCATACACTTAATTGTAGTTTTACAGTCTTTAGCAAGGTGTTCAGTAGAAGCACAACATCTGTAGCATACCCCGAACTTCTTTAGAAGTTCCTTGCGTTCTTGGAGCGGTTTCTTCCTGAAGCCGATGCACTTTTTTAAGGGATGTGGCTTCTTGTGGATGGGACACTCACGATTTGGATTCTCTATCTTTTCACCCTTGTTGCTCTTGCCTGGGGCTGATGTTGGTAAGGGAAGAATATCCGTCTTCTTCACTGACACTGGACCCCTGCGGTTTCTGTCATTCGAGCGTGTGCTCACGTATTTAGAGGGAGGTGAAGCTGGGCCACTGGATTCTCCGTAGGAAAAGCTTGGGTCGTTCTTACGCTCTGCAATATCTTTTATAAACTCACAGAAGTAGGAGAACGGAGGAAATGACACTTGATGGTCTTTCTTGTATTTTGACCCTATTGCAGTCCACTTCTCTTGTACATTGTATGGTAGCTTGGAGATAATGGGGTTTACTCCACGAGCAGTGTCCAGGTAGCTAAGGCCAGGTAGGTGGGTGTCTGCCTTGGCCAGCTGGAGCTCTAACAGCAGGTCACTGAGCTCTAGGAACTTTGAACTGTCCTTGCTGGATATCTTTGGAAAACTCTGTAGTCGCTTGAACAGTGCATCCTCTATGGCTTCTGGACTGCCAAAGTTTCTCTCTAGTTTTCCCATGCAGCCATGAGACCAGCCGTTGGATTACTGATATGTACAGACCTGAGTCTCTTGACATGCTCTGTGGATTGTGGTCCTAACCATCTGATCAGCAGGTCCAGCTCTTCCGCAGCAGTGATGCTGAGGTCACCAGTTATGGTTCTAAAGGCACTTTTCCAACCTCTGTAATTTTCAGGTTGGTCGTCGAACCTTGTGAGACCGAAGTCAGACATGTCTGTTCTTTCTGACTTAGGATGCACAATTGTAGGCTGAGCGGTGTTGTACATAGAGGTGGAGACGTCTTGGCCTTGAAACATGGGGAAGTATGGAGTGGCATATGCATTTAGTCCAGCAACTGGTTTGGTGGGTATAGTTTCTGCTACCTGCGGAGGTGGCACTGTGTGGTTGTCGAGGGTATAATGACCTGTCGGCATATTGGGTTGCATGTAGGTATTAGCCTGTGGAGTTTGGTGAGATGCAGGGTTTTGGCGCATACTGGAATATGAAGGAAGTTCAAGTTTGGGAGCATTGTACTGACCTTGAATGCAGGATTCTGTAAGTGGATCGGCATCCTGGTGCTCTGGAGAAGCGTCAACACCATCAGGTGTGTTAGTGATGATCTGCGGTTCGCCATCTTGGCTTAGCACGTAGTCTCTTGTGCGTTCAATAGGGTCTTCTGCCTCCATTTCACACAAACTGACGCTGTCTCTTTGACTCCCACTGATAGCCTGCTCGAGTACCTTTAATTCTGCCATGGCTGTTGCATGCTCACATTCCTTCTCTAGAGCTTCCTTTTCCGCTTTCATGCGTGCCACTTCTGCATCCATTTCTGCTCTCTTTTGTGCAAAGGCAGCTTGTACCTTAGTAGTTTCAGCCTTAGCACGTGCTCTTATAAGCTGCTCAGTAAGAGTAGAATATTTTGATGAACTTGACCTAGATGAACGTTTTGAGTGCTTACACGATTTGGATGTGCGAGTTGATGCATCAGGTGTTCGTGCGATTCTAGCCTCTATCTTGGCTTTAATGTCACGTACAGTGCAGTCTCTTTCAGAATTAAGCTGCTGGAAACCTTGCAATTCGTTTAAAGTCTCTGGGAGATTCAGTTTCTTCAGGAGAATAATATATTGGTCACTCTTCTCCATATACATTTGGTATGCTGTGCATAATTGTTCGAGGACTCCCTCTGGTGGTAACTCATGAGAAGCAGGCCTTGATGCAGTGTCTATATGACTCAGCACTTTCTTCCATACTGAAGACACATCACTATATAATTCACATTTTGCAGTCTCTAAATTCTCCATGACTTTCCATGTGGGTTTGACTATACGTTTTCCCCTTTCGCTAGATGGTGGATGGGGGTCTGGGTCTCTTTCCTGTGCTTGTAAGTCTGGTAGGGACATTGTATTCCTTGCTTCAGACATGATTAGATTGCAGGCAGGAAGAGTTGATGATGGGGGTTATACTTCCCACTGTTCAGCAACAGGAAATACACAGACTCTGCACAGAGTTGATACTTTGTATCTAATGCTGGAGCAGCTGCAGGGTCCTGTGTAATGATGGGAGTTATATTCCTCTCTGTTCAGCTGCAGTGTGTAGCTTCTATGCACGCTGGAGTCTGGCTGGAACTGGGTTACAGTCTGTCTGGGAAATGTCTTTTTCCACTGAGATTCAGCACAGACCTTGAGTTACTGTCTCTGAAGGCAGGTTATTCCTTTTTACTGTTCTGACTCATGGATATGTAGAACGTATGGTGCCTGGATAGACCTCTCTTTCTGGGCCCTTTCCGTATCGACCTGTACTCACGTTCATACCGATTAATCAGACAGCTTAACTCAGCCACGATCTCATGTAAGAAGACTCCAGGAAAAGAGGGATGCTTTAACTGAAATTCTTGTATTATGATGAAAGCAGCAGGTAAAAAGGAATATTCTTCAGAGGACATGTAAGAAGATGCATACAGATGGAGGGACGATCACAAAATGGAGAATAAGGGAGGGAACAAACATACATCACAGGACTACAGGGAGAGAGTTGGGACAAAATACAGGGAAAGGCAACTTCTGCCTAGCAACAGATGATGCAACACAAACAATGCGAATATTAAATGATTTCCCAAGTCGTGGGACATGACAGTGGATGACCCTGAGGTCCAGCCTGTGTCTTGACCTGATGTTCAGCCAGTGTCCTGATGTCCTTATGTACCCTTATGTCCTGCCTGTGTCCAGATGTCCCGCCTATGTGTGCTTCGGTGATTAGCTGGTGCCATGGGGTCCACTGGGTGGTACCTTTCTGGGAGGTGTGGAGTCAGGAGCCTGCCATAGCCCTGTTTCGTCTATGTACTGTGTGAATTTACTTTAGTAAACTTTACATTCTTTATACCTGAAGTTGTGTGGTGTCATCAAGTCCTACGTGTCCTTGTCCACATGCTCAGCTGCCTCTGAATCCCGGTTGCTGCCCTTCCCTAGTTTGGGTAGGCTCGGGCAGGGGTGCATCCAGGGGGGGCAGCCGGGGCATTTGCCCCCGGCGCAGCCCACAGAAGGGTGCCATCGGGCCGTCTGATGCGGCAGTCCAGAAGGAGGCTCCCTGTCGGCAGCATTCTGCCGCCCCCACACTTAGATTCTCCCGTTCTCTAAGCCGGCTGTCAAACTGACAGCCGGCTCAGAGAAAGTGCTGTGCGTCGGTTCCCAAGGATTGTGCTAGCGTCTTAAGATGCTAGTACACTCACTTGTTGATCTCTAAGCCCTGACGCCGCAGGCACTTCCGCATCAGTGAAGTGCCAGCAGCGTGATCAGGTCACATGATCACACTGCTGACGTCACTCGCCGGCTCTTCAGAGTTGAAGACACAGGGCAGGCAGTGAGGCAGCGTTGTGGTTGGTGGTAAGTGCTCCAGCACCATACAGGGCAATGGAGCTGAAGAAATGTGATGAACATATGGGGGATGAGGGGGGAGAAATATGAGGAACATATGGGGGAGCAAGGAGGGAGAACTATGAGGAACATATGGGGGAGCAAGGAGGGAGAGCTATGAGGAACATATGGGGCGAGGGGGGAGAACTATGAGGAACATATGGGGGCGAGGGGGGAGAAATATGAGGAACATATTGGGGGCGAGGAGGAAGAAATATGAGGAACATATGGGGGGGAGGAGGGAGAAATATGAGGAACATATGGGGGGGTGAGAAATATGAGGAACATATAGGGGCCGAAATCTGAGGACATTATGGGGGCCAGAGGCATTTCTAGGGGGGGCAACCGGCAGAGAGGCGCATTCGGGCCATCTAATGTGGTGGTCTGCAGTGTTTCCCCTGGTGGCTGCGTTCTGCAGCCCCGCAGCCTGGGAGTCGGCCGCTCTTTGTTTCGGTTGTCAAGCTGACAGCCAGCGCAGAGAAGCTGCAGTGCGCCGGCTCCCAGGGATCAATTGTACTGGCATCTGTACAGAAGCCAATACAATTGAAGCTCTGACAGCCGGGTCAGAGCGACGCCAACAACGTGATTATGTCATGTGATCACGCTGCTGACATCACTCGCTGGCGCACAGAGCGAACACTGGTGGTAAGGGCTCATACTCATTCCTCACCCAAGAATCTGCAAAAACCCTAGTCCATGCCCTCATCATCTCTCGCCTTGACTACTGCAACCTCATGCTCTGTGGCCTCCCCTCAAACACTCTCGCACCCCTCCAATCTATTCTAAACTCTGCTGCCCGACTAATCCACCTGTCCCCCCGCTATTCCCCAGCTTCTCCCCTCTGTCAATCCCTTCACTGGCTCCCAATTGCCCAGAGACTCCATTACAAAACCCTAACCATGACATACAAAGCAATCCACAACCTGTCTCCTCCATACATCTGTGACCTCGTCTCCCGGTACTTTCCTGCACGCAACCTCCGATCCTCACAAGATCTCCTTCTTTACTCCCCTCTTATCTCCTCTTCCCACAATCGCATACAAGATTTCTCTCGCGCATCACCCCTACTCTGGAACTCTCTACCACAACATATCAGACTCTCACCTACCATCGAAACCTTCAAAAAGAGCCTGAAGACCCACCTCTTCCGACAAGCCTACAACCTGCAGTAACCACCGATCGACCAAACCGCTGCACGACCAGCTCTACCCTCGCCTACTGTATCCTCACCCATCCCTTGAAGATTGTGAGCCCTCGCGGGCAGGATCCTCTCTCCTCCTGTACCAGTTATGACTTGTATTGTTTAAGATTATTGTACTTGTTTTTATGTATACCCCTCCTCACATGTAAAGCGCCATGGAATAAATGGCGCTATAACAATAAATAATAATAATAATAATAATACTCACTTGCGAGAGACTTGCACGATTCTTGTGCAAGTCCCTCGCATGAAACCTGGGACTCAGACCAGAGTAAGCGGCTACATGTATTTCTATGTAGCCGCAGGCTCTGGTCCCAGTGTCGGTGGCAGTGCCAGGTTTCATGTGAGGGACTCGCACAAGAATCGAATGAGTGAGAGTGAGCCCTAAGTGTGCTCCACTGAGGAGCTGAAGAAACCACTGAAGATGGAAGATGGGGGGGCGGGATTTGGAGTGGGGGGGTACATAATGTGTGGGGAGATTTGGAGTGGGGGATATATAATGTGTTTGAGGGATTTGGAGTGGGGATGGGGGGTTATTTAATGTGTGGGAAGATTTGGAGTGGGGATTGGGGGGATTTCATGTCTGGGGGATTTGGAGTGGGGATGAGGGGTACTTAATGTGTGTGGGGGATTTGGCATGGGGATGGGACATAGGGATGGGGGGATTTGGAGTGGGGATGGGAGGATTTAATGTGTGGTGGTATTTGCAGTGGGGATGGGGGGATTTAATGTGTGTAGGGAGATTTGAGGACACAAAATGAAGAGTATGTATGAGGGCATGTATGAGGATACAGTATGGGGGGATGGGTGCAGACAGTATGGGGAGCAAACGGGTAAGTGTATGTGGACACAGTATGAGTAGCGATGGGAAAAATGTATGTGGACACAGTATGGGGAGTGAGGGTGATGGGATGTGTGCAGACACAGTATGGGGAGTCAGGGGTATGTGTGAGCAGACAGTAGAGAGAGTGAGGGGGTAAATATATGAGACAGTATGGTGAACAGGTGGGATTTTAGAGGAGACAGTATGAGGAGGGAGGGGAATAGTGTGAGGCGACAGTATATTGCAGATATTTTTATTTAGGAGCTTTATAATGACACTTCTATCTTTAAGGACATCGCGTGGAGAGTTGGTGCAGAAGACCGGAGAAGATGGAAGTCTGTAGAGATGAGATGTGGATGAGAAAACTCATCATGGGTTCTGGACAAGAAGAAGAAAAGAAGGAGAACAACTCCAGAGACGACGTCATCTATGAGGTACCTGGATGTAAATGTTATTTGTGATACTGACTTATTCTCATGCTTTTATGTTTGGAATATCAAAGGGGTTGTCCAGGTTTGTGCTGAGTCTGCAGACATTCTATGTGACTGCAGTCTTCTGAATTCTCACAGTGCTCATTGAACGCTGTTAGGATTCTCTCATGCCAGTAATTTACATACATGTGGTCACATGCTGACTAGAGATGTGTGGCCTCACTCAATGAAAATGAACGAAGCGAGGCTGGGCACGTCTAGTCGGAATGTGACCAGAAGTATACAAATCACATGCTTGTGCTGACATGACCGTGTACTCTTACCACCGGTATGGGAGAATCCTAAAAGTGTGCAGTGCATTAATTGTGAGAATTCAGAAGCTGCAATGTCAGGATTCAGCTCTGCAGGTTCCA
The DNA here is from genome assembly GCF_039654945.1 of Dendrobates tinctorius. Classification (NCBI taxonomy): domain Eukaryota; kingdom Metazoa; phylum Chordata; class Amphibia; order Anura; family Dendrobatidae; genus Dendrobates; species Dendrobates tinctorius. The sequence continues at coordinate 33,636,291 of NW_027361703.1, read as the reverse complement.
GTAATCATCACATGGACACTTCACTCATATGCTATTTTCATACTTATGGTCCTGTGACAACGAGCTTCTCTCCCTGCTTTTTTCAGTTTTTCACTGAACATTGAGAGCATTAGGGAGAGCATGGCTAAGTGTGGAAATTACATGTATGCGGGAAGGGGGGGCGCCGAACCGAATTCTTGCCCCGGGTGCCAGAAAGCCTAGATACACCTCTGGGCTCGGGTCCCCCTCTGAGATATAGATGGTCCATATTGCCATCGGCGTGGAGGCGCCTGCTGGGCCGCGTCCGCGGCCGCTGTCCGTGACAGAAGCCCTGGCCTTGGACTCAGGTGAGCATGTATGGATGGTAGGACTTTTTCCGAGCCCCGTTTGGCCAGCGGATGAGATGTCTCGGATCCCAACTGGTAGTGGACTAGATTGCTCAACCCTGCGCTTGGTTAGTGGTTTGGATTTCTGGGGCAATGAACTCTGCTGCTTGTGAACTGGGACTTACCGCCTATCCCAAGAAAGGTTTCTGTGTATTTTTTTGGAACTTCAGAAGAGGGGGCTTTAGGAGGGGATAATGTCACGCCGTTCTGTCTGTACTTGATTGTTGTCGTGACAATGCATGTCTTTGCTTTAACCCTTTACTCCTTTCCCCCTAATTGAGCTGGGATACTGTTGGCTGTTACCTGTATGGAGCCTGCACAGTTCCCTGCTCTGCTGCATAGCCATGCATGTGTTGCTAGGTCTTTGCTCTGCTGCTTGACCATCCGCATGTGCGGTCCCTGGTTGCCAATGTGGAAGCTGTCTGCGGGTTGCGAGGTCATTTGCAGCTGGTGCATGACTTTCCATGTGTGTCTAGGCTTGGAGACGCTGCCAGGTGCTCAAAGCCTTAGTTCCTGCACTAACTGTGCTGCAATGGTTTCTGTGTGTGCTTAGAGTGTGCGCAGCCACACCTCCCCTGTTTTTATCAGGGTTAGTGTGTGTACTTGAAATGCTGTCCTCAGCCAATTGCTGAGGGGCAGCTCCTATATAAACTTCCCCTTTCTTGCTGGGCATTGCCAGAGCTACTCACAAAGCTCCTGAACTTTGCCATGTGAGTTTTGTGTCTGTGTCCCTGGACCTCTCCTGTCTCTGTTTTGGTACCAAAGTCCCTGTCTTGATTCCTGCTTTGTCTTGTTCCTGTGCCCTGCCCTGAAGGCGGTATATCCAGGCTTGAATCCTTGATCCTGTACCTGTCCTGTACCTGACCCTGTCTGAACTATGTCTGCTGTTATGTTTCTGGAATCCCTCTGTGTTTGGAGCCTCACAC